>NC_072888.1:0-64325 GCF_028858705.1 Grus americana | reverse complement strand
AACGCCACGGCCCTTGCCTCCATTGTGAGGCGCTGCAAGTACAGGGGGGTGTGCCGCAGCACGGCATCCCGGGCCTCCATTGTGAGGCGCTGCAAGTACAACACGGCACAGCGCATCACGGCATCCCGGGCCTCCACTGTGAGGCGCTGCAAGTCCAGAGAGGCGCCGCGCAGTGCGGCAGGCCACGTCCTACATTTTGAGGCGGTGCAAGTGCAGCGGGGCGCAGCGCAGCAGCTCCGGCCACCATTGTGAGGCCGTGCAAGTGCAGCGGGGCGCAGCGCGGAGCGGTAGGCCAGGCCTCCATTCTGCGGCGGTGTAAGTAGAGTGGTGAGCAGCGCAGCGCTGCAGCCCCAGCCTGCATTGTAATGCTGTGGAAATAGGTCTGGGAAGGGCAGAAGGTGGCAGCCCTGACCTCCAATGGAAGGCGGTGCAAGTGCAGCGGGACGCAGTGTAGCGCCGCAGGCCTTGCCTCCATTGTGATGCGTCACAAGTTCCAAGGGGTGCGGCGCAACGCCACGGCCCTTGCCTCCATTGTGAGGCGCTGCAAGTACAGGGGGGTGTGCCGCAGCACGGCATCCCGGGCCTCCACTGTGAGGCGCTGCAAGTACAACAGGGCACAGCGCATCACGGCATCCCGGGCCTCCACTGCGAGGCGCTGCAAGTCCAGAGAGGCGCGGCGCAGTGCGGCAGGCCACGTCCTACATTTTGAGGCGGTGCAAGTGCAGCGGGGCGCAGCGCAGCAGCTCCGGCCACCATTGTGAGGCCGTGCAAGTGCAGCGGGGCGCAGCGCAGAGCGGTAGGCCAGGCCTCCATTCTGCGGCGGTGTAAGTAGAGTGGTGAGCAGCGCAGCGCTGCAGCCCCAGCCTGCATTGTAATGCTGTGGAAATAGGTCTGGGAAGGGCAGAAGGTGGCAGCCCTGACCTCCACTGGAAGGCGGTGCAAGTGCAGCGGGACGCAGTGTAGCGCCGCAGGCCTTGCCTCCATTGTGATGCATCACAAGTTCCAAGGGGTGCGGCGCAACGCCACGGCCCTTGCCTCCATTGTGAGGCGGTGCAAGTACAGGGGGGTGTGCCGCAGCACGGCATCCCGGGCCTCCACTGTGAGGCGCTGCAAGTCCAGAGAGGTGCGGCGCAGTGCGGCAGGCCACGTCCTACATTTGGAGGCGGTGCAAGTGCAGCGGGGCGCAGCGCGGAGCAGTAGGCCAGGCCTCCATTCTGCGGCGGTGTAAGTAGAGTGGTGAGCAGCGCAGCGCTGCAGCCCCAGCCTGCATTGTAATGCTGTGGAAATACATCTGGGAAGGGCAGAACCTGGCAGCCCTGACCTCCAATGGAAGGCGGTGCAAGTGCAGCGGGGCACGGCGCAGCACAGCGGCCCCAGCCTGGATAGTGAGGCGGTGCAAGTGCAGCGGGACGCAGTGTAGCGCCGCAGGCCTTGCCTCCATTGTGATGCGTCACAAGTTCCAAGGGGTGCGGCGCAACGCCACGGCCCTTGCCTCCATTGTGAGGCGCTGCAAGTACAGGGGGGTGTGCCGCAGCACGGCATCCCGGGCCTCCACTGTGAGGCGCTGCAAGTACAGGGGGGTGCGCCGCAGCACAGCATCCCGGGCCTCCATTGTGAGGCGGTGCAAGTACAGGGGGGTGTGCCGCAGCACGGCATCCCGGGCCTCCACTGTGAGGCGCTGCAAGTACAACGGGGCACAGCGCAGCACAGCGGCCCTACCCTCCACTGCGAGGCGCTGCAAGTCCAGAGAGGCGCGGCGCAGTGCGGCAGGCCACGTCCTACATTTTGAGGCGGTGCAAGTGCAGTGGGGCGCAGCGCAGCGCGGCAGCTCCGGCCACCATTGTGAGGCCGTGCAAGTGCAGCGGGGCGCAGCGCGGAGCGTTAGGCCAGGCCTCCATTCTGCGGCGTTGTAAGTAGAGTGGTGAGCAGCGCAGCGCTGCAGCCCCAGCCTGCATTGTAATGCTGTGGAAATACATCTGGGAAGGGCAGAAGGTGGCAGCCCTGACCTCCAATGGAAGGCGGTGCAAATGCAGCGGGGCACGGCGCAGCACAGCGGCCCCAGCCTGGATACTGTGGCGGTGCAAATGCAGCGGGACACAGTGTAGCGCCGCAGGCCTTGCCTCCATTGTGATGCGTCACAAGTTCCAAGGGGTGCGGCGCAACGCCACGGCCCTTGCCTCCATTGTGAGGCGGTGCAAGTACAGGGGGGTGCGCCGCAGCACGGCATCCCGGGCCTCCACTGTGAGGCGCTGCAAGTACAGGGGGGTGCGCCGCAGCACAGCATCCTGGGCCTCCATTGTAAGGCGGTGCAAGTACAGGGGGGTGTGCCGCAGCACGGCATCCCGGGCCTCCACTGTGAGGCGCTGCAAGTACAACGGGGCACAGCGCAGCACAGCGGCCCTACCCTCCACTGCGAGGCGCTGCAAGTCCAGAGAGGCGCCGCGCAGTGCGGCAGACCACGTCCTACATTTTGAGGCGGTGCAAGTGCAGCGGGGCGCAGAGCAGCAGCTCCGGCCACCATTGAGAGGCCGTGCAAGTGCAGCGGGGCGCAGCGCAGAGCGGTAGGCCAGGCCTCCATTCTGCGGCGGTGTAAGTAGGGTGGTGAGCAGCGCAGCGCTGCAGCCCCAGCCTGCATTGTAATGCTGTGGAAATACATCTGGGAAGGGCAGAAGGTGGCAGCCCTGACCTCCACTGGAAGGCGGTGCCAGTGCAGCGGGAC
Organism: Grus americana; assembly: GCF_028858705.1. Lineage (NCBI taxonomy): Eukaryota > Metazoa > Chordata > Aves > Gruiformes > Gruidae > Grus > Grus americana. The sequence continues at coordinate 61,606 of NC_072888.1, read as the reverse complement.
GCAGTGTAGCGCCGCAGGCCTTGCCTCCATTGTGATGCGTCACAAGTTCCAAGGGGTGCAGCGCAACGCCACGGCCCTTGCCTCCATTGTGAGGCGGTGCAAGTACAGGGGGGTGTGCCGCAGCACGGCATCCCGGGCCTCCACTGTGAGGCGCTGCAAGTACAACAGGACACAGCGCAGCACGGCATCCTGGGCCTCCACTGCGAGGCGCTGCAAGTCCAGAGAGTTGCGGCGCAGTGCGGCAGGCCACGTCCTACATTTGGAGGCGGTGCAAGTGCAGCGGGGCGCAGCGCAGCAGCTCCGGCCACCATTGTGAGGCCGTGCAAGTGCAGCGGGGCACAGAGCGGAGCGGTAGGCCAGGCCTCCATTCTGCGGCGGTGTAAGTAGAGTGGTGAGCAGCGCAGCGCTGCAGCCCCAGCCTGCATTGTAATGCTGTGGAAATAGGTCTGGGAAGGGCAGAACCTGGCAGCCCTGACCTCCAATGGAAGGCGGTGCAAGTGCAGCGGGGCACGGCGCAGCACAGCGGCCCCAGCCTGGATAGTGAGGCGGTGCAAGTGCAGCGGGACGCAGTGTAGCGCCGCAGATCTTGCCTCCATTGTGATGCGTCACAAGTTCCAAGGGGTGCGGCGCAACGCCACGGCCCTTGCCTCCATTGTGAGGCGGTGCAAGTACAGGGGGGTGCGCCGCAGCACGGCATCCCGGGCCTCCATTGTGAGGCGGTGCAAGTACAGGGGGGTGCGCCGCAGCACGGCATCCCAGGCTTCCACTGTGAGGCGCTGCAAGTACAACGGGGCACAGCGCAGCACAGCGGCCCTGGCCTCCACTGCGAGGTGCTGCAAGTCCAGAGAGTCGCGGCGCAGTGTGGCAGGCCACGTCCTACATTTTGAGGCGGTGCAAGTGCAGCGGGGCGCAGCGCAGCATCTCTGGCCACCATTGTGAGGCCGTGCAAGTGCATCGGGGCGCAGCGCGGAGCATTAGGCCAGGCCTCCATTCTGCGGCGGTGTAAGTAGAGTGGTGAGCAGTGCAGCGCTGCAGCCCCAGCCTGCATTGTAATGCTGTGGAAATAGGTCTGGGAAGGACAGAAGGTGGCAGCCCTGACCTCCAATGGAAGGCGGTGCAAGTGCAGCGGGGCACGGCGCAGCACAGCGGCCCCAGCCTGGATAGTGAGGCGGTGCAAGTGCAGCGGGACGCAGTGTAGCGCTGCAGGCCTTGCCTCCTTTTTGATGCGTCACAAGTTCCAAGGGGTGCGGCGCAACGCCACGGCCCTTGCCTCCATTGTGAGGCGGTGCAAGTACAGGGGGGTGCGCCGCAGCACAGCATCCCGGGCCTCCACTGTGAGGCGCTGCAAGTCCACAGAGGTGAGGCGCAGTGCGGCAGGCCACGTCCTACATTTGGAGGCGGTGCAAGTGCAGCGGGGCACAGCGCAGCAGCTCCGGCCACCATTGTGAGGCCATGCAAGTGCTGCGGGGCGCAGCGCAGAGCATTAGGCCAGGCCTCCATTCTGCGGCGGTGTAAGTAGAGTGGTGAGCAGCGCAGCGCTGCAGCCCCAGCCTGCATTGTAATGCTGTGGAAATAGGTCTGGGAAGGACAGAAGGTGGCAGCCCTGACCTCCAATGGAAGGCGGTGCAAGTGCAGCGGGACGCAGTGTAGCGCCGCAGGCCTTGCCTCCATTGTGATGCGTCACAAGTTCCAAGGGGTGCAGCGCAACGCCACGGCCCTTGCCTCCATTGTGAGGCGCTGCAAGTACAGGGGGGTGTGCCGCAGCACGGCATCCCGGGCCTCCACTGTGAGGCGCTGCAAGTACAACGGGGCACAGCGCAGCACAGCGGCCCTACCCTCCACTGCGAGGCGCTGCAAGTCCAGAGAGGTGCGGCGCAGTGCGGCAGGCCACGTCCTACATTTTGAGGCGGTGCAAGTGCAGCGGGGCGCAGCGCAGCAGCTCCGGCCACCATTGTGAGGCCGTGCAAGTGCAGCGGGGTGCAGCGCGGAGCGGTAGGCCAGGCCTCCATTCTGCGGCGGTGTAAGTAGAGTGGTGAGCAGCGCAGCGCTGCAGCCCCAGCCTGCATTGTAATGCTGTGGAAATACGTCTGGGAAGGGCAGAAGGTGGCAGCCCTGACCTCCAATGGAAGGCGGTGCAAGTGCAGCGGGGCATGGCGCAGCACAGCAGCCCCAGCCTGGATAGTGAGGCGGTGCAAGTGCAGCGGGACGCAGTGTAGCGCCGCAGATCTTGCCTCCATTGTGATGCGTCACAAGTTCCAAGGGGTGCGGCGCAACGCCACGGCCCTTGCCTCCATTGTGAGGCGCTGCAAGTACAGGGGGGTGCACCGCAGCACGGCATCCCAGGCCTCCATTGTGAGGCGCTGCAAGTGCAACGGGGCACAGCGCATCACGGCATCCCGGGCCTCCACTGTGAGGCGCTGCAAGTCCAGAGAGGCGCGGCGCAGTGCGGCAGACCACGTCCTACATTTTGAGGCGGTGCAAGTGCAGCGGGGCGCAGCGCAGCAGCTCCGGCCACCATTGTGAGGCCGTGCAAGTGCAGCGGGGCGCAGCGCGGAGCGGTAGGCCAGGCCTCCATTCTGCGGCGGTGTAAGTAGAGTGGTGAGCAGCGCAGCGCTGCAGCCCCAGCCTGCATTGTAATGCTGTGGAAATAGGTCTGGGAAGGGCAGAAGGTGGCAGCCCTGACCTCCAATGGAAGGCGGTGCAAGTGCAGCGGGACGCAGTGTAGCGCCGCAGGCCTTGCCTCCATTGTGATGCGTCACAAGTTCCAAGGGGTGCGGCGCAACGCCACGGCCCTTGCCTCCATTGTGAGGCGGTGCAAGTACAGGGGGGTGTGCCGCAGCACGGCATCCCGGGCCTCCATTTTGAGGCGCTGCAAGTACAACAGGGCACAGCGCATCACGGCATCCCGGCCTCCAGTGTGAGGCGCTGCAAGTCCAGAGAGGCGCGGCGCAGTGCGGCAGACCACGTCCTACATTTTGAGGCGGTGCAAGTGCAGCGGGGCGCAGCGCAGCAGCTCCGGCCACCATTGTGAGGCCGTGCAAGTGCAGCGGGGCGCAGCGCGGAGTTGTAGGCCAGGCCTCCAATCTGCGGCGGTGTAAGTAGAGTGGTGAGCAGCGCAGCGCTGCAGCCCCAGCCTGCATTGTAATGCTGTGGAAATAGGTCTGGGAAGGGCAGAACCTGGCAGCCCTGACCTCCACTAGAAGGCGGTGCAAGTGCAGCGGGCACGGCGCAGCACATCGGCCCCAGCATGGATAGTGAGGCGGTGCAAGTGCAGCGGGACGCAGTGTAGCGCCGCAGGCCTTGCCTCCATTGTGATGCGTCACAAGTTCCAAGGGGTGCGGCGCAACGCCACGGCCCTTGCCTCCATTGTGAGGCGCTGCAAGTACAGGGGGGTGTGCCGCAGCACGGCATCCCGGGCCTCCACTGTGAGGCGCTGCAAGTACAACAGGGCACAGCGCAGCACGGCATCCCGGGCCTCCAGTGTGAGGCGCTGCAAGTCCAGAGAGGCGCGGCACAGTGCGGCAGGCCACGTCCTACATTTGGAGGCGGTGCAAGTGCAGCGGGGCGCAGCGCAGCAGCTCCGGCCACCATTGTGAGGCCGTGCAAGTGCAGCGGGGCGCAGCGCAGAGCGGTAGGCCAGGCCTCCATTCTGCGGCGGTGTAAGTAGAGTGGTGAGCAGCGCAGCGCTGCAGCCCCAGCCTGCATTGTAATGCTGTGGAAATAGGTCTGGGAAGGACAGAAGGTGGCAGCCCTGACCTCCAATGGAAGGCGGTGCAAGTGCAGCGGGATGCAGTGTAGCGCCGCAGGCCTTGCCTCCATTGTGATGCGTCACAAGTTCCAAGGGGTGCGGCGCAACGCCACGGCCCTTGCCTCCATTGTGAGGCGCTGCAAGTACAGGGGGGTGTGCCGCAGCACGGCATCCCGGGCCTCCACTGTGAGGCGCTGCAAGTACAACAGGGCACAGCGCATCACGGCATCCCGGGCCTCCACTGCGAGGCGCTGCAAGTCCAGAGAGGCGCGGCGCAGTGCGGCAGACCACGTCCTACATTTGGAGGCGGTGCAAGTGCAGCGGGGCGCAGCGCAGCAGCTCCGGCCACCATTGTGAGGCCGTGCAAGTGCAGCAGGGCGCAGCGCGGAGCGGTAGGCCAGGCCTCCATTCTGCGGCGGTGTAAGTAGAGTGGTGAGCAGCGCAGCGCTGCAGCCCCAGCCTGCATTGTAATGCTGTGGAAATAGGTCTGGGAAGGGCAGAAGGTGGCAGCCCTGACCTCCACTGGAAGGCGGTGCAAGTGCAGCGGGGCACGGCGCAGCACAGCGGCCCCAGCCTGGATAGTGAGGCGGTGCAAGTGCAGCGGGACGCAGTGTAGCGCCGCAGGCCTTGCCTCCATTGTGATGCATCACAAGTTCCAAGGGGTGCGGCGCAACGCCACGGCCCTTGCCTCCATTGTGAGGCGGTGCAAGTACAGGGGGGTGTGCCGCAGCACGGCATCCCGGGCCTCCACTGTGAGGCGCTGCAAGTCCAGAGAGGCGCCGCGCAGTGCGGCAGGCCACGTCCTACATTTGGAGGCCGTGCAAGTGCAGCGGGGCGCAGCGCGGAGCAGTAGGCCAGGCCTCCATCCTGCGGCGGTGTAAGTAGAGTGGTGAGCAGTGCAGCGCTGCAGCCCCAGCCTGCATTGTAATGCTGTGGAAATACATCTGGGAAGGGCAGAAGGTGGCAGCCCTGACCTCCAATGGAAGGCGGTGCAAGTGCAGCGGGGCACGGCGCAGCACAGCGGCCCCAGCCTGGACAGTGAGGCGGTGCAAGTGCAGCGGGACGCAGTGTAGCGCTGCAGGCCTTGCCTCCATTGTGATGCGTCACAAGTTCCAAGGGGTGCGGCGCAACGCCACGGCCCTTGCCTCCATTGTGAGGCGATGCAAGTACAGGGGGGTGTGCCGCAGCACGGCATCCCGGGCCTCCACTGTGAGGCGCTGCAAGTACAGGGGGGTGCGCCGCAGCACGGCATCCCGGGCCTCCATTATGAGGCGGTGCAAGTACAGGGGGGTGTGCCGCAGCACGGCATCCCGGGCCTCCACTGTGAGGCGCTGCAAGTACAAGGGGGCACAGCGCAGCACAGCGGCCCTGGCCTCCACTGCAAGGCGCTGCAAGTCCAGAGAGGCGCGGCGCAGTGCGGCAGGCCACGTCCTACATTTTGAGGCGGTGCAAGTGCAGTGGGGCGCAGCGCAGCGCGGCAGCTCCGGCCACCATTGTGAGGCCGTGCAAGTGCAGCGGGGCGCAGCGCGGAGCGTTAGGCCAGGCCTCCATTCTGCGGCGGTGTAAGTAGAGTGGTGAGCAGCGCAGCGCTGCAGCCCCAGCCTGCATTGTAATGCTGTGGAAATACATCTGGGAAGGGCAGAAGGTGGCAGCCCTGACCTCCAATGGAAGGCGGTGCAAATGCAGCGGGGCACGGCGCAGCACAGCGGCCCCAGCCTGGATACTGTGGCGGTGCAAATGCAGCGGGACACAGTGTAGCGCCGCAGGCCTTGCCTCCTTTTTGATGCGTCACAAGTTCCACGGGCTGCGGTGCAATGCCACGGCCCTTGCCTCCATTGTGAGGCGCTGCAAGTACAGGGGGGTGTGCCGCAGCACGGCATCCCGGGCCTCCACTGTGAGGCGCTGCAAGTACAAGGGGGCACAGAGCAGCACAGCGGCCCTGCCCTCCACTGTGAGGCGGTGAAGTCCAGAGAGGCGCGGCGCATTGCGGCAGGCCACGTCCTACATTTTGAGGTGGTGCAAGTGCAGCGGGGCACAGCGCAGCAGCCTCGGGCCACCATTGTGAGGCCGTGCAAGTGCAGCGGGGTGCAGCGCGGAGCATTAGGCCAGGCCTCCATTCTGCGGCGGTGTAAGTAGAGTGGTGAGCAGCGCAGCGCTGCAGCCCCAGCCTGCATTGTAATGCTGTGGAAGTAGGTCTGGGAAGGGCAGAAGGTGGCAGCCCTGACCTCCACTGGAAGGCGGTGCAAGTGCAGCGGGGTACGGCGCAGCACAGCAGCCCCACCCTGGATAGTGAGGCGGTGCAAGTGCAGCGGGACGCAGTGTAGCGCCGCAGGCCTTGCCTCCATTGTGATGCGTCACAAGTTCCAAGGGGTGCGGCGCAACGCCACGGCCCTTGCCTCCATTGTGAGGCGATGCAAGTACAGGGGGGTGTGCCGCAGCACAGCATCCCGGGCCTCCACTGTGAGGCGCTGCAAGTCCACAGAGGCGAGGCGCAGTACATCAGGCCACGTCCTACATTTGGAGGCGGTGCAAGTGCAGCGGGGCACAGCGCAGCAGCTCCGGCCACCATTGTGAGGCCGTGCAAGTGCAGCGGGGCGCAGCGCGGAGCATTAGGCCAGGCCTCCATTCTGCGGCGGTGTAAGTAGAGTGGTGAGCAGCGCAGCGCTGCAGCCCCAGCCTGCATTGTAATGCTGTGGAAATAGGTCTGGGAAGGGCAGAAGGTGGCAGCCCAGACCTCCACTGGAAGGCGGTGCAAGTGCAGAGGGGCACGGCGCAGCACAGCAGCCCCAGCCTGGATAGTGAGGTGGTGCAAGTGCAGCGGGACGCAGTGTAGCGCCGCAGGCCTTGCCTCCATTTTGATGCGTCACAAGTTCCAAGGGGTGCGGAGCAACGCCACGGCCCTTGCCTCCATTGTGAGGCGGTGCAACTACAAGGGGGTGTGCCGCAGCACGGCATCCCGGGCCTCCACTGTGAGGCGCTGCAAGTACAGGGGGGTGCGGCGCAGCACAGCATCCTGGGCCTCCATTCTAAGGTGGTGCAAGTACAGGGGGGTGTGCCGCAGCACGGCATCCCGGGCCTCCACTGTGAGGCGCTGCAAGTACAACAGGACACAGCACAGCACGGCATCCCGGGCCTCCACTGCGAGGCGGTACAAGTCCAGAGAGGCGCGGCGCAGTGCGGCAGGCCACGTCCTACATTTTGAGGCGGTGCAAGTGCAGCGGGGCGCAGCGCAGCAGCTCCGGCCACCATTGTGAGGCCGTGCAAGTGCAGCGGGGCGCAGCGCGGAGCAGTAGGCCAGGCCTCCATTCTGCGGCGGTGTAAGTAGAGTGGTGAGCAGCGCAGCGCTGCAGCCCCAGCCTGCATTGTAATGCTGTGGAAATAGGTCTGGGAAGGGCAGAAGGTGGCAGCCCTGACCTCCAATGGAAGGCGGTGCAAGTGCAGCGGGACGCAGTGTAGCGCCGCAGGCCTTGCCTCCATTTTGATGCGTCACAAGTTCCAAGGGGTGCGGCGCAACGCCACGGCCCCTGCCTCCATTGTGAGGCGGTGCAAGTACAGGGGGCTGCGCCGCAGCACGGCATCCCGGGCCTCCATTATGAGGCGGTGCAAGTACAGGGGGGTGTGCCGCAGCACGGCATCCCGGGCCTCCACTGTGAGGCGCTGCAAGTACAACAGGACACAGCACAGCACAGCGGCCCTGGCCTCCACTGCAAGGCGCTGCAAGTCCAGAGAGGCGCGGCGCAGTGCGGCAGGCCACGTCCTACATTTTGAGGCGGTGCAAGTGCAGCGGGGCGCAGCGCAGCAGCTCCGGCCACCATTGTGAGGCTGTGCAAGTGCAGCGGGGCGCAGCGCGGAGCATTAGGCCAGGCCTCCATTCTGCGGCGGTGTAAGTAGAGTGGTGAGCAGCGCAGCGCTGCAGCCCCAGCCTGCATTGTAATGCTGTGGAAATAGGTCTGGGAAGGGCAGAAGGTGGCAGCCCTGACCTCCACTGGAAGGCGGTGCAAGTGCAGCGGGGCACGGCGCAGCACAGCGGCCCCAGCCTGGATACTGTGGCGGTGCAAATGCAGCGGGACACAGTGTAGCGCCGCAGGCCTTGCCTCCTTTTTGATGCGTCACAAGTTCCAAGGGGTGCGGCGCAACGCCACGGCCCTTGCCTCCATTGTGAGGCGGTGCAAGTACAGGGGGGTGTGCCGCAGCACGGCATCCCGGGCCTCCACTGTGAGGCGCTGCAAGTACAACGGGGCACAGCGCAGCACAGCGGCCCTACCCTCCACTGCGAGGCGGTGCAAGTCCAGAGAGGTGCGGCGCAGTGCGGCAGACCACGTCCTACATTTTGAGGCGGTGCAAGTGCAGCGGGGCGCAGCGCAGCAGCTCCGGCCACCATTGTGAGGCCGTGCAAGTGCAGCGGGGCACAGAACGGAGCATTAGGCCAGGCCTCCATTCTGCGGCGGTGTAAGTAGAGTGGTGAGCAGCGCAGCGCTGCAGCCCCAGCCTGCATTGTAATGCTGTGGAAATAGGTCTGGGAAGGGCAGAACCTGGCAGCCCTGACCTCCAATGGAAGGCGGTGCAAGTGCAGCGGGACGCAGTGTAGCGCCGCAGGCCTTACCTCCATTGTGATGCGTCACAAGTTCCAAGGGGTGCGGCGCAACGCCACGGCCCTTGCCTCCATTGTGAGGCGGTGCAAGTACAGGGGGGTGTGCCGCAGCACGGCATCCCGGGCCTCCACTGTGAGGCGCTGCAAGTACAACAGGGCACAGCGCAGCACGGCTTCCTAGGCCTCCACTGCGAGGCGCTGCAAGTCCAGAGAGGCGCGGCGCACTGCGGCAGGCCACGTCCTACATTTTGAGGTGGTGCAAGTGCACCGGGTCCCAGCGCAGCAGCTCCGGCCACCATTGTGAGGCCGTGCAAGAGCGGCACAGAGCGGAGCGGTAGGCCAGGCCTCCATTCTGCGGCGGTCTAAGTAGAGTGGTGAGCAGCGCAGCGCTGCAGCCCCAGCCTGCATTGTAATGCTGTGGAAATAGGTCTGGGAAGGGCAGAACCTGGCAGCCCTGACCTCCAATGGAAGGCGGTGCAAGTGCAGCGGGACGCAGTGTAGCACCGCAGGCCTTGCCTCCATTGTGATGCGTCACAAGTTCCAAGGGGTGCGGCGCAACGCCACGGCCCTTGCCTCCATTGTGAGGCGGTGCAAGTACAGGGGGGTGTGCCGCAGCACGGCATCCCGGGCCTCCACTGTGAGGCGCTGCAAGTACAACAGGACACAGCGCAGCACGGCTTCCTAGGCCTCCACTGCGAGGCGCTGCAAGTCCAGAGAGGCGCGGCGCACTGCGGCAGGCCACGTCCTACATTTTGAGGTGGTGCAAGTGCACCAGGTCCCAGCGCAGCAGCTCCGGCCACCATTGTGAGGCCGTGCAAGAGCGGCACAGAGCAGAGCGGTAGGCCAGGCCTCCATTCTGCGGCGGTCTAAGTAGAGTGGTGAGCAGCGCAGCGCTGCAGCCCCAGCCTGCATTGTAATGCTGTGGAAATAGGTCTGGGAAGGGCAGAACCTGGCAGCCCTGACCTCCAATGGAAGGCGGTGCAAGTGCAGCGGGACGCAGTGTAGCACCGCAGGCCTTGCCTCCATTGTGATGCGTCACAAGTTCCAAGGGGTGCGGCGCAACGCCACGGCCCTTGCCTCCATTGTGAGGCGGTGCAAGTACAGGGGGCTGCGCCGCAGCACGGCATCCCGGGCCTCCACTGCGAGGCGCTGCAAGTCCAGAGAGGCGCGGCGCAGTGCGGCAGGCCACGTCCTATATTTGGAGGCGGTGCAAGTGCAGCGGGGCGCAGCGCGGCAGCTCCGGCCACCATTGTGAGGCCTTGCAAGTGCAGTGGTGTGCAGAGTGGATTAGTAGGCCAGGCCTCCATTCTGCGGCAGTGTAAGTAGAGTGGTGAGCAGTGCAGCGCTGCAGACCCAGCCTGCATTGTAATGCTGTGGAAATACATGTGGGAAGGGCAGAAGGTGGCAGCCCTGACCTCCAATGGAAGGCGGTGCAAGTGCAGCGGGGCACGGCGCAGCACAGCGGCCCCAGCCTGGATAGTGAGGCGGTGCAAGTGCAGCGGGACGCAGTGTAGCTCCGCTGGCCTTGCCTCCATTGTGATGCGTCACAAGTTCCAAGGGGTGCGGCGCAACGCCACGGCCCTTGCCTCCATTGTGAGGTGATGCAAGTACAGGGGGGTGCGCCGCAGCACGGCATCCCGGGCCTCCACTGTGAGGCGCTGTAAGTCCAGAGAGGCGCCGCGCAGTGCGGCAGGCCACGTCCTACATTTGGAGGCGGTGCAAGTGCAGCGGGGCGCAGCGCAGCGCAGCAGCTCCGGCCACCATTGTGAGGCCGTGCAAGTGCAGCGGGGCGCAGCGCGGAGCCGTAGGCCAGGCCTCCATTCTGCAGCGGTGTAAGTAGAGTGGTGAGCAGCGCAGCGCTGCAGCCCCAGCCTGCATTGTAATGCTGTGGAAATAGGTCTGGGAAGGGCAGAAGGTGGCAGCCCTGACCTCCAATGGAAGGCGGTGCAAGTGCAGCGGGGCACGGCGCAGCACAGCGGCCCCAGCCTGGATAGTGAGGCAGTGCAAGTGCAGCGGGACGCAGTGTAGCGCCGCAGGCCTTGCCTCCATTGTGATGCGTCACAAGTTCCAAGGGGTGCGGCGCAACGCCACGGCCCTTGCCTCCATTGTGAGGCGGTGCCAGTACAGGGGTGTGTGCCGCAGCACGGCATCCCGGGCCTCCATTGTGAGGTGGTGCATGTACAGGAGGGTGCGACGCAGCACGGCATCCCAGGCCTCCATTGTGAGGTTGTGCAAGTGCAGCGGGGCGCAGCGCGGAGCGGTAGGCCAGGCCTCCATTCTGAGGCGATGTAAGTAGAGTGGTGAGCAGTGGAACAAATCCACTTGGCATTTTCGACCGGTACTAACCACTTTGCAGGGGTTTTGTACCGTGCCTTACCAATACGTAGTTGTTTATTGTGCTCTGGGACTTTGCCTACACACATGCCACTTCCCACCACCTGTGTCAATGTAATGGTTTGTTTTTCTGTGTCCCATATACATTGGGCCAGATTTATGCCATTTGACTGTAAAGGCATGTCCGTTATTCCTACAGCCTCATAAAAGGGAGGTTTTCTTCCGTAGCATAACCAGCAATGCTCTGTAAGGTTTGGACTAGTTTTGTTCAATACCTGGTAGCTAGCTTGCATCATTTTCCAGAGAGGATTTCCATAAGGGATTTCGGCGGTGGGTGGCGTGGTAGATGTTTTCTGGTTGTTGGTCTTTCTAATCACGTAGTCCTGGCTGCGAATAGCCCGGACCACTCTCTTACCAATTGCTTGGTTGGGGCCTGTTGGCCATGGATCATTTGGGACAACCTCTTTTTTTATGATGATTAAGCCACCTCTGTCTGTCCCTGGTTCTGTGTATCTTATTCCCCACATTTTTCCAAGTAACCAACTGTTCTCTCGGGACTTGGTAACATTTAAGAAGAGGTATTGGCAATTTCCACGTCCTCGTCATGCTTGCGGTGGAATGCACCCATATGGACCCCATTGGACTTTTAGGTATTTGTCTCTACCACTACCCGGTATCCAAGCAGGGGCTATGGTCTCACACCCCCAGTAACTACAGTAATATTGGTTAGGGGAGTTGCAGTATGCCTTCCCAGGGTTAGAGCTAGGACACATATAAAATCCTAGGTATTCCCAACACCGGTCTCTCGGGACAAGCTGACACAGAGAGGTAGTGAAACTTGGCGCACCTGATGTTATTTGAGTTGCAATAATCTGGTGATCCTCAAATCAGAAGAGGGACCATTTAAATGGCTGATGAGGGTGACCTGATTTTACCTGTTCTATGGTGACAAGCTCTAGGATCAGAATCACACAAAGGCATCGCGGCCCCCCCCCCCCCGCGGGGGCTATTTCGTCATTGTTTGGTTTCTCCCAGTGCGGAATTTCCAGGTTCGGACGGGGTGCTTGTCAGCTTGTCATCTTCTTTTGTCACCGGGGTGTACGGGTTACGAGGGCGTCCAGTAATCCGGTCCTGTGAACAAAAACTCATAGTTTTCATTAGTTTTATTCTGGAGGTCTGGTTTAATAGACTTAAGCGGACACCACTTAACTATTCCATCTTTTTTGACTGCGGCATATCCTCGCCCTGTAAGGACTAATCTCCATCCTTGTTCCCATTCTCCCAGCTCATTTCTAATTATGACTAACGGGCCTTCCTCTAATGCCCGAGTGGCCCAATGTTTTTGGGTGGGACTATTTACCTCTTCTCCCCTGGGGAACTGGTTTAGTGCTAATAAAGCAGTCGCTAGTAAGCGCGCCTGATCTCCTGAGGGAACAGTGTCGGTAAAACCTTCTGCTTTTGCTAATACCTCTAATTTAGATTTTAAAGTTTGGTTTGCTCGTTCGACTATGGCTTGTCCTGTGCTATTATACGGGATGCCATGTATTAAGGTAATGCCCCATTTCAGAGCGAATGTTTGGACTGATTTGGATACAAAATTCGGACCGTTGTCTGTTTTGATCTGATTAGGGACGCCAAGCCAAGCCATGGCTGTCAGCCAGTGTTGGATGGTTGCTTTGGAGTCGGTCTTGAGGTGTTGTGTAGCTACGATCATCCCGCTATACGTGTCTACAGTCACCGCTAGCCACGCTCGAGGTTTCAGTAATTGACAGAACGTAAAATCCATCTGCCACACCTCAGAGGCTTTGAGACCTCTGGGGTTGACTCCACTAGACCATAGAGGTGTTTTTTGACAATGGGGGCACGTGGCTACTATGTATTTCGCATCAGTGGCTGAAATTCCACATCTCTTTGCTAGTGCTTTAGCTCCAATGTGGAGGGATTCATGTAGCTGGCGGGCATCTCTTAGTGTCCACAATCCTTTAGCAGCGGCATCTGCTTTGTCGTTACCGGTTTGGAAAAAACCTTTAATTGGGTCGTGGCTGTTGACGTGGATGACCAATATGGTACCTTTTCGGGAAAAAAGCGCTTCTTCTAGCATTAGAGCTATTGTAGACGTTGACACACCGGGTCCTGACATGGCTAAGCAAAGCTTGGCCACGAACATTGAATCGGTTACTATATTGAGATGTTCCATTGGGAACAGTCCGCATGCTAATACCACTGCCGCCGCTTCCAGCTGTTGAACTGAAAGCGCACGATCGGTCATTTTGATACGGTGCCATTCTCCTTCTGATTGCCATACTGCTACCGCGGTTGAGGTTACTGAGGATGCGTCTGTGAAGACCGTTGGTCCCGGCTGGGGCCGGTCTACGATCTTCTGTGGAAGGTCGATGTCGACGATTGTCAGCATTTGAGTCCAGGGGGGCTTTCTGGCATGCCGGACTTCTCCACCAAATCCGACGAGGGCTACAGCTAGATGTTCTGACATTGCCACTGATTGCGTTGGGAGCTGTTTGCGGAAGGGTAGGTATATTCCGGCAGGTTCAATACCTAAATGTCTTAGGGCGAGTTTTCTGCCTTTCATGATGAGGTTACCAAGGCACTCGATTCCTGGGGAGAATGCACATGATGGTTTTCCCAGGACTACCCATTGTATTGGTTGAGCTTTTTCAGGGCGGCCCTGGGCCAGTGCCCCTACTCCCCCTCCTGTCGTAAAATGCACATACAGATCGAGTGGTACATTTGGCTTCCATCTGGTGAGTGAGCTTGACAATATCTGCTGCTCGATAAAGTCAAGAGAGCTCATTGCTTCTGTCGTTAAAGTTTTTTGTTCCCATGGGTTCTTACCTTTCAGAAGGTCGTATAGGGGGGACATGGTTTCTGGAGGGACCAGGACGATATTGCGGAGCCATTGCAAGGATCCTACTAACTGTTGCATGTCGTGGAGCGTCTTGATGTTCCGACGGATTTTCATTTGGGGAGGGGTTATGTAGGAGCTCGTGATGTTTACTCCTAAAAAACTTACACATGGTCCTCTTTTAATTTTTGCGCTCACGATTTCGAACCCGTTTGCTTTTAGAGTGTCTGAAACTGTCGACACCAGCTGGTCCACCTGACTCCCTGACGGTGCGGCGATCAAAATATCATCCATATATTGAATGATAGTTGCAGTCAGGTCGCTGCATCGAACCGGTGCCAGTGCCCGATCTACCGTTATTTGGCAGATAGTAGGCGAGTTAATCATTCCTTGGGGTAGTACTTTCCACTGGAAGCGTAAATTGGGGCGTTGGCTATTTGGGAACACGACGGAAAAGGCAAATCGTTCTCTATCCTCCTCATGCAGGGGTATCGAAAAGAAACAGTCTTTAATGACGAGAACAGCACAAGGTTGTCCTTCCGGTATCATAGAGTTCATAGGTAACAGCGTTTGGACGGGACCCATTGGTTGAATTTTCTCGTTTACCTTACGTAGGTCATGGAGGAGGCGAAACCCCTCACCCGATCGTTTGGGTATTACAAAGACTGGGGTGTTCCACGGGCTAGTAGAAGGCTCTATATGGCCTCGTTGTAGTTCGCGGTCGATTAGCTCAAGAAGAGCATCCATTCGAGGCTTCGACAGGGGCCACTGCTCGACCCACACTGGGTCGGACGATTTCCACGTCAGTCTAATTGGTAGAAGTGGGTGTGTAGCAGTGGCCCTTATGGTAAATTTGTCACCCTGGCTTCTAATAGAGCCAGAGCGTCCCTTCCCAACAGGGGTGGGACTCCTGACATGACATATGGGAAAAGGTTGATGGTTTTCTCTGGTCCTTTTTCTGTGTGAAGCGTAATTGCTATTAATTAGGCGCTTCTCCGAGCTCGAGTTAATCCTCCGACTCCACCCACCAAGGGGGCATCTTCCAATTTCCAGTGTGGGGGCCAGTTCGTTTCGGGGATAACGGTAACATCTGCTCCGGTATCGATCAGAAAGGGGACGCTAATGGTGGTGCCATCTGAGGTATTGTAGAGGGAACAGATTCCCCACACCACTGGCGGGTTATCACACCTTACTGTCAGGGCCACCCTGGGGTCTCGCCCCCGAGGGGTGGTACTTGCTGTCCCTGAGGCAGGGACGGGTTCGGCTGGATCGTCGGTTGAACCATAAAGTCGGTCGCCCGTCGAGGGGGCAGCGGATTCGGGAGCGCTTCGCCCCATTCGGGGTTGGCATAGTTGGGCCGCCTTATGTCCCAAGTGGGAGAGGGCTGTGCGCGGCCCGGGTGCCCCCTCCCCTTTGCGTTTCCCTGGTTTTTAGATCTGCATTCCCTGGCGAAATGCCCTTTCTTTCCACAAGCCCAACACGGTCCTCTGGGTCGATTTTGACGCGGGGCGGGCAGTGTTGACGGGTCCCTAAGCCAAGGGCAGTTTGCTACGACGTGGCCTGCCTGGCCACACTTAGAACATACCATCATATTAGCTATTGCGGTGCGAACGGCAACTTGAATCGGGGCTAGATGTTCTTCATTCGCGACACGTTTAATCATGTCCGCGATAGTTGATCCCGCTGGCAGAGACCGTAAGATTTCTTTGGCTTTCGAATTACACTGTTGGCGCAAGCAGTCTGCAAGGACTGGGCCTTTTGCTTCCACAGGCAGGGTCGAGGAGTCGATCGCTGCCTGGAGGCGATCTACAAATTGTGTAAAACTCTCACTTTCATTTTGTTTTATTGTGGACCATGGCGATGGCTTGGCAACAACTCTGGAGGCTACACGGATAGCTTCTCTGGCCGCACGAGTAGTTGTCATAACTTCGTGGGCCCGCAAGCCCTGGGCTTGCGCATGGGGGGTAATCATTGTTGGGTCTGTACCCATTAGCCGCTGTAGGCTGGAGCCGTGTAGTGTATGGTCCGCCCCGGTTACTCAGGCTAGTTGCCTCGTACAGTTGTCCTCCCATTCTTGTTTAAAAACAATCATTCCTGCCCCGTCAAAGATCAGTCTGCAAGTCTGTTTTATATCGAATGGGAGCATATCGTCTCCTCCGAAAATCCCATCTATTAGGGTGGAAACCAAGGCAGAATTGAGCCCTTTGTCTGCGATTGCTTTAACAATTGTTTGTATATCCTTAGGATTTATTGGCGAGTGGACCCTTTGTCCCCCATCCGTCACCCGGACTGGGAATGCTAGCGCGGCTGATGGGGCCCAGTCGGCGCATGCGGTCTTTATTTTCCTCCAGTCCGTGAGAGGGATTTCTCCCCCTCCTGGTTCCTCTTTAATTTGGATGGGAATATTTTGGCCCTTGACTCTGTTTACCTTCGTTTCCTTCTCCTCTAAGTTCGAATCAGTTGTAAGCCACTCGTCCCAGGAAGTGTCTGATCCAGAGTCGGAACTCTACTGACTGGTTACTTCCGGGTTCCGGTACCTTTTTGTCGGGCTCCGGCCCCGCCCTCTTCCCTTGTGGGTGGGTCGTTCCCTCCATCTTGACCCGCCTCGCCTTCTGACCGACAGGGTGTTTGCCCTATGAGGGCATTTTTTCCGATAGCCGCTCTGATTGGGTTTCCGCCCCTCATTCACGCCCCCCTTCTCTCCCCGTTCGTCCCCGCCGCTTTTCTCCTCCTTGTTCTCCTCCCCTTCTTGTTTGTGTGCGCTTGTTGATTTTAGCGCTTCCTCCCTGTTCCCGCCGGAGGCATTCTCGCCCTGCCCTTCTTTTTTGTGCTCGGCGCCATCTTGGGGCGCGTAGGGCGGTGGCGTAGTCCAGGTTTCTTTAGGTTCTGATTTTTCCGCGGTGCTTCTGGCCTCCTCGGCTAGCGCACCCCAGAAGGATTTAGCTCGTTTTTGTCCTTCCGTAAGCGGGTCGGGGTTTGGGGATTGAGGGGACGCGTCGCCCTCTTGCAGATCTTTAGGCTCAGCAGAATCATCAGCGTCTGGGGGGAGCAAAGTCTGTGTGGCTGCCCCGACTCCCAATTTCGGAGTGGCCAGCAAACAGCTCTTTGCTGCCCTCCAGGTCTCCTGCTCTTGTATAGCTTTCTGCAGGGCGTGTACCACTTTTCCCCATGATTTAAGGTTTTTCCCACGACCCGCGGACATCGTCTCCTCGGCTAACGCTTTAGTGCACTTCTCCCACACTTCAGGGTGGAGAATATCCACCGGCCGGTCAATGACCCCAATTTGTAAAAGTCTCGCAACTGCGAGAGTAAAATCTTTAGGTTTACAATCAATCCCCCACTGCTTATGTAATTGAGATACGACCTTCACAAGGGCTTCCATCCTCCTTGTTGGTCCGGGAGCGTCCTCCCCGCCAGGCTGGTCCTGCCGCTCCGGCCACCGTTCACCCGATTCCAGGCGAGTTTCCTGGGTTTCGGCACCACTTGTTGCCTATCGTTGGTGTGACGACCTGGTTCAGGAACGGCACGACGACCAACCCCGGGTCGTTCGGTCCATCAGCTCACAGACACCAATGTGGTGGACGGCAAATGGCGTTTATTGGTGGGCAACATAGCATTATATAGCTTGGGTTTACAACATCACATCCGTCTGCTTACGTCGTAAATTAAACACTATTGGCTATTAGGAGAGGGGTCTTATCTTTCCGTACAGCGCGACATCTTCCGGCTGCCAGGCCCTAGCTATCTACACCTGAGTCCTTCAGTTTAAAGCCCGCTTCACCAAGTTGGCCAGCCTGCTGCCAAAGATTCCCTCGCTTCTTCTAGACAGGTGGATCCCATCCCTCTCTAACAGGTTATTCCAGTACGTCCCGTTGTCGTTTCACTGAGATGAGGCATGTGTTTGCGGTTCAGCAAGACGCCTTGGAATGGACCACCAAAACTCCGCACACAGGTGTCAATAGGTCAATGAGAACTTGCCAAACCAAGTCAATGAGAACTTGCCAAACCAAGTTGTAATAGTGCAAAACAAGATTTATTCGCCGAATGAGTTCCCAAGGTGCCTAGGACATGGCTAGTAGACAAGCCACTGAGCCAGTCCTCTTTCCACCAGAGCTCTGTTCACTGACACTGCCTAAAGGGAGGGGAAAAAAAAAAAAAGGAGAAAGGTGAACAAGCCACTAGAAAGAACTATCAGCGAGTTCCTGATCACAAGTCTGCATAATCAGAAACTCTCACAGCGTTGAAAAAATAGGTATGTCAACATACGCACCTCGTCTCCCATCAAGTTCCACAGCTGGATCAGTGGCAGACCTGTTGCGTTGTCATAATTTGTGACCTGGAAAGACAGAAAAACATTAGTTTGCAGGCATCAGCCTGCAGCAATTAATTCAGGTCATGAGTGTGAGCAATTCTCAGCAATTCTCGGGTCCGAGCCATGGAGGATGCAAGGCTAGCATCAGTGACTGCGTCTCAGGTCCTCAAAACACCAACTTGGGTGGAGGCTGGAGGAAAGGTAGCTACTGCTACCAGGCAGCTGGGACAGCCTGCTGGCAAGTTGTCTCGAGTCACTCAAATCCGTGCCCTTGCTAGAATTAGTGACGCCTTTGAGCACGGCATTAAAGCAAAGGAAGCTCTGAGACTGAGCATCACAAATGCCATCAGCTTCCCACTCGGCCGCATCAGCAACAAGAGGGAATACTCAACCCTTCCCAGCCACAGCGTCCGGAGCGGTGCCGATGCTACACAAGGAAGTTCTCAGCACCCAGATGGCTCCACAAGAACCCTTACAGCAGCCGGCCTTACAAGCTCGGCCTTTGTTTTGGATTTGAACACACACACACACACACACACACACACGGTGGGCTAGGGGGCACAGAGGATAACAGCAGCCGTCAAATCAGCAACAAGGCTTTTCCAGACAGCTCTCAGGTACCTGCGCCACTAGGACTGCGCCTTCGGTCATCTCAACAACAGCAGCGTCAGCCTCGGAGGAAAAGTGATCCTGGCCTGTGGAAAGAAGAGAGCAGGAGAAAACAACTGAGAGAGAGAGTCACGGGCTTTAAAGGCCAGAAGGGACTATTCAGCTCATCTTGTCGCACCTCCTACATCAGTTAGGCCAGAGAATCCTCACCTGCCCTTGCTGTGGGCACTTGCTGGACCCCGTCTATTAAGCTGGAGGTCACACAAGTAGTATGCCTGCTGTGTTGCCAAAGGGAAAGGGCAAAGCGCTTTCAAAAGCCACCAGCTAAGTGAACGTGAACATCAGTGGCTGATGAATTAGCAGGCTTGCAAGACAGAAAAGTATACTTCTGCGGTACCTTTGAGCTGCCAGGAGTACTTTGATCCTGAATAAACTCAGCTCAGGGGCTTCAGGACTTTACGGACCCTGCACAGAGCGCAGGACCGTCACGGGGAGCTCAAAAGCATTTGTACCGCAGGCTGGCTGGCACCTGAACAGTGCCAAATGCCCTCTTTGCAAGCACCGGCAGCTCCAGTCTCTCAGCCCGCACAGCTTAGGTGGGTACTGTTGCTAACTCCACACCTGTAAATGCAGCAGGGAACCCTTCTGTCCCGGGCAATACAGTTACAATCGACTGGGCAGAAGTGTGTTCATTCTGGAGGACAGTTGCTTATTTCCTACCAAACTGCTGCAAAATACAGCTTCTCCTTCGTGCTCCCCACCCCGAGACCATCTCCAGCAGCAAGTGAACGACTCCTGACAAGCCCACAAATCCTGAAGGAGGTCGATCTCCTCGGGCAACATGCAAAACACTGACTTCTGCTAGAAGCAGCTTAAACCCTGCCATCCCTCTAGTCTTGGCAGGGCCTGTACCTCCTGCAGTGCTGCCAGCCACAAACCCAGGGCTGAAACCTGGCCTGACCCTGAGCCCCTACAGCCACCCCTCCCGCACCCAGAAGGGCAGCTTTTGAGACACCATCACAGCCTGCATCTCTAACCTCACCAGAAAGAATGGGGGGGAGTGGGGGCAGGGGGAATGAAAAAAGCAAACCAGAAAGCATCTCTAGGCAGTGACTGACTGACATTCTTCCAGGGCTTGGAGGCTGGTCTTTTGAACACAGAACTAGACACCGCCGTCATTTTCATAGGGAAATGCCAGATATTTGTCTAGCAGATCAAAAACTAAGTTGGCATGTACAGCTACTCTGTGACAGAAGGTGGCAGCGGAGGTACAGCTACTTCACCTCTACCCTGCCAGTCCTGCCAACTTGCTGCTTAGGAGAGTCATTCCTTCTCTCCTCCATGCACAAAAAAGCCTGGCCGTTTCTCCATTTCCCCTGGCGTCGGACGGGTTATGCCATGCTAGCACATTTACAAGAAGAAAATACAATTTTTCCAGTCCTCGCTCTAGTCCCATCAGAGGCTGAGCTTGCAAGAGGGGAGGGAGAAGGTTGAGACAGAGTCATTGCTTGTACACAGCTGGCATCCATGGAAACCTGCAGGAGCACCACCGACGGTACGTCACGAGAGTCTCATTACCTGGAAGCGGTACCACGTTGTCCAGGAAAACTTCCGCTCCTTGGAAAGGCAGTGATAAGAAATCAGACCTTAAAGAAAAGAGAATCGATCACATCGTAAGAACATGCCTTTAAGTTACTCCTGTATTCTTGAAGGTGACACTGATTAATTAATTGCTCTAACAGATATTCAGTTGAAAATTAATGACAGTCAAAAAAAACCCCCCAAAAACGAGACTATTCTCCCAGCAATCTAAGCAGCAGCAGCAGCAGCAGCAGCAACAGCAATAAATTCTCTGATTAGCATGCCAGGTTGGACTGGGCTCCAAGCAAAAACCACCTCCCTCATGGAGGCTGTACTGCTTTTCTCCCACCTCTGGGGCACAATCAAGTATTTCCCGGGCTTGTGTAAGAAAACCCTCATCCAGTATGGCTCTCCCAGCCCATGGGGCTGGGGCATAGAGAATCTGCATCTTATTCCTACCTCATCAATTAACTACACTCTGGGGCCTCCTGAAGGCCTCCTTTTGCTCAGCTTCCATGCTGAGGTGGGAGAATTTGCAATTGCCTCTCCCTCCCCTTCAAAAAAGCCTTGCAAGAGCTTGCTGTGCTCCCAAGGGCTCCACACCCGCTGCTGAGACAAACCTTTCTACCATTTCCCACTTCAGCTCTGGAAAATCCTATAAGCAATTCAAATGATACGGATGCCTCTGATGAAGATTCAAGCCAGATAAGAGCAGTTCGAGACCTGATTTGTCTGAGCGTGTCGACCTTCACTTTGTCGTATCCTCCGTAGTCCACATATCTGAGCTCCACTTCACCGGTCTCTTCGAAGTAGCTGATGACTTGAGCCCGTAACCATGCCCCACCCAGGCCTGGAGCCGCGCAGATAATACCAACTGCAGAACAGAAGAGCTCCGTTGAAGTGGCTTCCCAGAAATCAGCACTTCAGGCTGATTCCTAGTGCTGCACAGTTCTCTACTGAGAAGCAACAGCATTTCTTCTCATGCTGCTGCCATCTTCCTTCCACACCCCCCCCAGCCCTCCATCAGACAAGCCTGCCGCTGGCACACCGGAGAGCTGGCTTGTACTCTCAAGTCTCTGTCTGCCACTACCATGCTCTTCTAGCCAGGTATCCAGTTCCCTTCCAGCCTTTGGCCACTAACAGTGAGCTCTGTCTCCAAGAAGGAAAGGAAGCACTAAGAACCCCTCCCCCTTCCTTGTGATGCACCCTCCACTTTACACCATGTGCAGACAGTGACACGATGGACACTTGGGAGGAGTCCCACGCTTTGTCAGCAAAAATCCTCCAGGGGCCAAGTTGGTTGGAAATGCCCTGAGGCGGACTTGATCTCATTCTGAAGTTCAACATGCAGCTAAGTGGCTGGGGAGGGGGGCACTGCAGGCACGAGGGGGATAAGGAAGAGCAGAGCAACATCTCTACTCTGGCAGCAGCTAGGCAAGCAACTCTCTGAACTGTCACATTCTCATCCACTGGGAAACTTCCCAAGCCAAACTCGGGGGCATCAGGCTTTCGCATGACCCTAGAAGTTTCTCAAGTGAACCGTTTGTGAGCAACCAAGTCACTTGCCTTCTACTGGAGTTGGCAGGGTTGGAATTGCAGGTTGAGAGTAGCAGGCGTACATCTGCTGGTCAAGGCTACGCAGGGCGTGGAAAGTGGGGTGTGTAGACTGCTGTAGAAACATGTGTCCAGCATCGACTTGGTTTGCCACGACCACTTCTACAGGAACTCCATGTGGGAGGAAGAGCTGCCATGTGGAGGAAAGAAAGTCTCATTAGTGTTCATTGCAACACAAGCTTCCTTCACAGCAACTCCATGTTCCGCCAGCAACTCCTGAGGCTTACAGCCATGGGTGGAAAGGCCCTTGCACTCTGGTATTTCACTTGCAAAGGCTGCTTGGGATCAGGAGCAGAAAGCTATTCCCTGACACTCCATGCTGTTCTCAAGGAAATCAGACCAGGGACGGGGCCCATCTTGTACAGGAAGAGACTCTCAGCCGGGTCCTGCACTTGGCTCACAACAACCCCAGGCAACGCTAGAGGCTTGAGAAAGAAGAGCGGCTGGAAAGCTGCCTGGCGGAAAAGGACCTGGGGCTGTTGGTCGAGCGCCAGCTGAGCGTGAGCCAGCAGTGTGCCCAGGTGGCCAACAGCACCCTGGCTTGTATCAGAAATAGTGTGGCCAGCAGGACTAGGGCAGTGATCGTCCCCCTGTACTCAGCACTGGTGAGGCCGCACCTCGAGAACTGTGTTCAGATTTGGGCCCCTTGCTACAAGAACGACATGGAGGTGCTGGAGCGTGTCCAGAGCAGGGCAATGAAGCCGGCGAAGGGTCTAGAGAACAAGTCTGAGGAGGAGCGGCTGAGGGAACTGGGGTTGTTTAGCCTGGAGAAAAGGAGGCTGAGGGGAGACCTGATCACTCTCTCCCAGGACCTGAAAGAAGGTTGTAGTGAGGTGGGGGTTTCTCTCTTCTGCCAAACAACAAGCGATAGGACAAGAGGAAATGGCCTCCAGTTGCACCAGGGGAGGTTTAAATTGAATATTAGGAAAAATGTCTTCCCCAAAAGGGTTGTCAGGTACTGGAACAGGCTGCCAAGGGAAGTGATGGAATCACCGTCCCTGCAGGTATTTTAAAGGCTGTGTGTAAATGTGGCACGCGGGGCCATGGTTTAGTTGTGCACTTGGCAGTCTTAGGTTGACAGTTGGATTCAATGATCTGAAAGGTCTTTTCCAACCTACATGATTCTATAAGTCTACATTTCTCAGCTCAGGCAGAATGGAAGCAGGAGTGGAAGACCAGGGAGATCAATCTGATCCATAACAGTTATGCAAGCTGGAGAACGGAGAGCCACACAAAACCCAGCTGGTTTACAGGGCATCTCTGAACCAGCCACATGGATCTAGCCCGCTCCGCGAGCAGTGACCAACACCAACAGCCTTCCACCTGGACATCAGCGTAGCCAGCGAGCTTGGACTTACCCAGGCAGTCATAAGGAGCGAATGAAGTGTCAACGGTGTTGGTGGAGGTAGAGCGTAGATGTTGGTGAGACACAGCTCTGTGAACTTCTGGCCAATCAGGCTCAGTACTTTTTCTACTTGTTGTGCAGAGCCTGGAAGACAAAAAGCCCAAAGTCAGTCTCTAGCACAGATATGCTGAGGACACTCCCACCACTGATCTAATCTAACATCCTTCACAGGCAAGACTGCTGTATTGGCTGATGCATGCCCTAGCTCCTTCTTCAAGCCCGAAGTGATCCTGCAAAAGCCATTGGTTAAACTACAGCAGCCGAAGATGTTAAAAAGCATTCGCACCTCGAGAATAGAGGGTTCACGTGCCAAGGCACAGGTGACTTGGCAGATACCTCTGCTGTAACAGCACTGAGCAGAAGAGTTTTCTAAAGCACTAGACTCAGAAATCCACAAAATCTGTTTCATTTCCTTGCCCATCGATGCCCCCAAGCTACATAGTAGAGCACAAATCGAGAGGCATTCCACTTACCTTCGATGTGACAGACTCGGGAGTCACAGAAATAAGGGAGTGTTGTGACGTAAACTTTGGCACCAGACACTTCCTTCAGGTAGTTCATAAATCTTCCTTTTCTGCCGATCAAGCGGCCAACTAAAGCCTTTGTGAAAGAGTTGAGAAACCAACAGTTAGGAAGAGGAACAGAGATCAAACAACACTCTTCTCTGTGCCTTATTTCAGCCACATTCCCAGTTCCTGGAGTGTCGGGCCAAACGGGATAATAAAGGCAATGCTGGACCAGGGCAGAGTTCAGCTGGTCTGGGATAAGGTCAGGTAGATAGAGATCCATAAGCACAGCTCATCTTCATAGATTCATCTTCACATCTTGGGAGCTAAATGCTTAAATCCTCTCCGTTTAGTGGTTGTTGATCTCCCTGGGATGGCACGGAGCCGGTACCAGACTGGAAGAACCAGAAGATGGCTCTGTAGGGCAGGGCAGGAGGTGTGAGCAGGCCAGCGGTGGTTACCTTTGGGACCTCTGTTTCCCAGATAGTGAAGTCGGACTTGCAGGAGCCTCCTTCTGGATGAGCGTGCTGATGCGTCACTGCCTTCCTCATGGCACAGTCATTGTCCACAAAAGCCATGCCTTTGACAGCCAAACCTACAGGGCATGCACACGTGTTAGCATTCAGACAGCCCACCCAGTCCAGCTACCAGACACAAGGCCAGGAAAGTGCAGCATTTCCTAGAGAGCTTACAGTGAGCTCTTCCTATGCATTCAGTTGGGATGTTCCTGTATCAGGTTCTCCACTGTTTCAGAAGGGGTCAAGTCCTATCCCACGTGACCTACCAAAAGTAGGTCTAGGAACGCAACAGAGGCCTGAGTTCAGCAGGAGTCCTTCAAAATAGCAACACCTTACACAGCAGCAGAGACAGGACACTAAGTCAAAGTTACCAGCTGAAGGAGAGCTATGCTGACATCAGCCCTGCGCTCCTGCTGCTGCTGCTGCTGCAGCGAGGTATTTTGCATTTTCCCCATGGCTTCAGGAGGGCTTTTCACAGGGAGTTCAGCATGCGGGGAGGGGGGCCCGGGACATGCAAGCTCTTCCTCTGCTCTTTGTACTGACATTACGTTCCTGCCCCAAGAGGGGTTGCCCAGTGACCTGAATGCCAGCTGTGCACACTACTAGCTGGGGTAGGGGCTTGCCTCTTGCCCAAATTTCTCCGATGCTTGAAGAAAGAAGGTGCCAGAGCTGAGCCGTGTTTTGTTTCCAAACCATCAGCTGATACCAGGAATCCTCCCACTTGGCAAGGGGGCAAACTCAAACACCTTCCTCCTGGTCAGAGCCCAGATACAGTGCAGTCAGTGTAACACAAGGCTGATCCTTCCTCCCTCCAGATGAACCAGCAGAAGCAGGAAGAGCCTCACTTGCTTGCAAGTACTCAGACCATCCAGTGCAAGACCAAAGAGAAAAAGAAACCCAACAGCCGCTTCCCATTTGCCACATCTTCCCTAGGTACACAGCACAGAGGCCTAGAAAGGCAAAGGCAAAGAGGGCAGCTGTTTGCCATAGACTTCCCGGACAAGGATGAGGATTGAAGTCTCACAGCCTGGGGGCGAAGGTCAGCTCTAGGACCTCTTATCCAGCATGGCCCCATGATCAGCTTGACCCGCTGTAGCCCCTCTCCTTACCCTTCAGCTGAGTGCAGAGCTCTCAGCCCTTCCCATCCCCAGGCTCCACAACACACGCTCGTACCTTCCTGGCACGCCAGCATTCACAACAATGCAAAACCCTCTTCTTCCTAGGGTTGCTCTCACAAGTGAAAATGCTCGCTGGGTTTCGTCCTTCATTGTCGGCAGACTCAATCCCCATGTCTTGCAGCAAGCAGCTTGGTTCCAACTGCTTGTAGCAACTACCAAAGACATCCCCTCATTAGGGGCTCTTGGCACCACAGGCTCTTCTAAAGGATTTTCACATCCATCTCCAAGGTCAGACGGGTTAACTAACAGTTGCTCAGGCAGCGTTGTATTCTGCCAGGCGCACACCATCCAGGATGTAGAAGGCAAAAGCAACACAGAGACAGATGGAGGAACTCCTCGGACGTTGCTCCCTCTAGGGATTTCTTGGCGTGCACCTACCCTTCCAAACCACAAGGCTTCAGGGGAAGTGGTCTGCAACCAACTCATTTGATCACAGTTCCTCAGAGCACTTCCCTGCTTCATCCAGCAGCCCCTCAGAAACCTGCTGCCTTCCAGCTTCCATTCGGCAGCAGCCCGTAAGCACAGAGAGGAACCCAGTGCTTCCTAGAGGCTGCCTGAACTGAAGCAGAAACCATTTGTATGAGCACGTCTCAAACCAGCAAGGTCTTCAACAGCCTGGCCTACATCCAGACACGGCCCACTGCACTGGGCTACTCAAGCACACGCTTAGCTTTAGACAAGAATTAACTTTGTGCCGAAAGGGGACCAGCCTGTTCGCCCCTTGGCAACAGACCCTGAAGATCACCCAGCTAACACGGGATCCTACGGAGATGGGAATTCTGAGAGCAAACGCATACCCACCTGCTGCACACTGATCTGGGTTGGCACCAGAGCTTGAATCCTCTGCCAGGCTCACCGCAGCACTGCCCTGACACTCCGAGGTCAGGGGGAGAGAAACACAAGCAGGGCCACTGCTTTCATCCGGAGGTCCTGTTGGTTCCGGCTTTGCACTGTCCTCTGCAACGGTGCTGGGCTGCAGTGTGGTCACGGACAGGTCTGGATGGTCCTCTGAGAGATTTGGCCTCTCATGAGTTTGACAGGGAAGAGAGGGTGTCGTCGACCCTGCTGACGGCAGGGAGGTCGAGGTTTCATTCTCGGGGTGTTCCTCTTCCTCGAAGACTGCCTCTCTTGTTGGAACGCCCGCTTCTTCCTTTGGTGGTGAATCCTCCTCTGGCGCTTCTTGCTGCTGCTCTTCTTCAGCAGCTACGCTTTCTTGTTTGTCAGAAGAGCTCACCTGCTTTTTTCTGTGGGAATAGATCCACCAGCAGCCAAGAAGTGCCAGCGCGCCGGGTATGGCGTATGGGATGATTTTGCGGAAGTATGAAGGCATTTTCCAGAGCCTCAGCAATTCTCTCTAGAAGAGCAGCAGAAAGCATGTGAAGAGAGTCACAGGCAAGGTAAGAGGAAGGCTGAAGTTTCATCAAGGTCTTGAGGTATTTCCATTAGCATGAACAGGCTTCTCTTCCAGCCGCTCTTTACATTCACATCTCTGCTCTACCAGCAGAGCACAGAACAAGATCCTTACCTAAGACTAGGGATCTCTCGACATTTGTCACCGTTAGACTCATCGATTTCACATGAGCTCACCTTTACACTTCCAGCCATTTCACCACCTTTCTCCTGCCTCACCCTTGCAGGTCAGGACTACACACAGGACAGCATCCAGCACTGTGAGTTTCTCCAGCGCCAGGCTGGGTTCACAACACAGCTGGACCACAAGCCTTCCAGGACACAGACTTGAGACACTGCAGGTCTCCCCAGTTCTCTGCTTGAAAGGCAGCATCACTTTCCTGAGACTTTCATAGGGTGACAACACACGCTTCCAGCTCTAAAACAGAACTCACGGAAGGTGAAATGCTTTGCAAACGTTCTCATCCACAGCATGGCAAGACACCGGTGCACAGGCACACGACAGAAGGCTGGGGTTGAGCAGGAGCTAAACAGCAACACGCAGCTACTGCCTTGACTTTGACCCACACAGTGCAGGAATTCCAAAACAAAGAGCACCTACAGCCTGATGAAGCAAGTGTCTCCCAAGAGCCACGAGTCCCTCAGAAAGATGTTGCCGTCCTGAAGATGGGAAATATGCTCTAACACCCTTAGAGGAGTGGTATTTGTTCAGCTTTGAAAGCAGCCTGGGTAGAGACACCGCTACTTCGGAACCCAGCTCCAAAGTTTGTTCTACATCTCAACTGACTACGTTAACCGCTGCTACTCCTCCGACTTCTAGAGCTGAAAGCTGCCTCTTACTCTAGAGAGAAAGAGTGTGAACCCTTCCCTGCCTGGACACTGCTGAAACTCGTGTCCCGCTCATGCTCCTCCATTTACTAGCTTCACCTGGGTTACAGGAGGCAGGGCTGACATGCCTTTCCTTTTCCTTAAGGAAAGCCTACAGCTGGAACACAAAGCTCCACAGTTACCCACATCCCCAAAACAGCCTTGCTACAGAGCGCTTACAGTTTTCACGGAGCAGAAATTAAAGGAAAACGCCTTGTGTCTGACGATGCTTACACACGACAGACTTTTTTTAACCTGCTACACCACATGGTTGGAAGATGCAGCACATCCTTCTCTCTCATTTCCTCCATGGGATTGCTCCTAAAGCCCACGTTCGTTTTCCAACACGTTTAAGCGCCACAAAACCCTCTCTCCATTGCCAATTTGACAGCCAGTTCAGGACTGCAGGGGCAATGGGATCATTTCAGTACATGGCGGGAAGTAAGCCTGGGATTTTCCTGGCAGCAGCAGAACAGAAAATAGCAACATGTCAAATCCCATGGCCTTAAACACTGCCAAACTGGAGGGAGCCTGGCACGACAGTCCTTTCCCAACAGGCAGGGCTCTGCGCAGTCCCGCACCAAAAATCGAGCTGAGCCTGTGCGGAGCTCACACACTGTATGCGCTCCCCCCCTGCACCACCAGTCACTTCCACTTCCTTCTGGCATGTCAGGAATCTGGTCTAAATGTCACACCTTCTACCAAGGCACTGCCCTAGAGCTGCAGCTAGGACAAGAGACTTTTCCAACTTGCTAGATATTCTCCACGGTAGGTCCGGATGGGATTAAGACACCAAGGGGAGAGTAGGGGACAGTCAGCTCTCCAAATCTGCATCCTGACTTCATTTATGGAAAACTCCTGATAAAGATCAGGGAGATGAGGACAAGAATCAAGAACGCGCACACTCACCTACCTACCTTAAGGAAAAAAAAAGCAGAAAAAAAAAAAAAGCCAAGGACAGTCAACTGATTCTACTTGTTCGCTTTAGGGTCCCAGAGCAGTTTTAAATCACCTTGTTTCTCTAGGCAGGACAAACAACCCTTCAGTATTCACAGAGTGATAAGGTCAGAAATGTTGGCAGCATGAGGTTCACAGAGAAGCCCGAGAATTGATTCTCAAGGTGCGAGAGGGGAGCTGAGCAAGCACTCGCTCCAGATTTTCAGGGCTTTCAGGAAGGTGTGTTCTGGGGGCAAGCTGCTTTGAGTCTCTACAGGAAGAGAGACAAGGACCTGCTGCTGACCTGTGGCTACCGTCAGCAGCAGAGCCCTCTGCCTCTCCAGCCCACACTTTCCCGCCTTGTACGCAGGAGTTACCTATCGGCTTTCGGCCGCTACTTGAACGGCTGCCTGTGCCCTGCTCCTTCTCTGTCTCCCTTCCTACCCCATCAGGCAGGGTGAGCTTCCTGTCATTCTAGGCTGAGCCCAACGCCTCGGGCTACACTGTCACCCCCCCTACTCACCTATCCTAGGATATGGTCACTAAGAAGAATTAGCAGCTAGGAACTCTACCCATAGCCCTGGCCAGCCTCTAAAGGAGTAAGAGCTCAGCCTAGAGCTCTGAAGGTCTAGGCCAGCCTATACTTTGATCCCGTATCTACCTACTCTATGATCTGTCCTGAAAGTCCAATCACAGTTACCTTTGAAAGAGGATGGAAGTTGAGGAGAAGTGGGCAGTAATGGAGAAATGGTTGAAAAGAGTCGGCGTGCACGTAGCGAGGGAAGGAGCCGAGTTATCCCAAAGGGCAGCTCAGCCCAACTGGCTTTCACTGGCCCGCTTTTCAGCTTATAAAGCCCCAGTCCGGTGAGGTCACAATCGCCGGGCGGGTGCCGCATCACTGCCCCTTTGTGACACGGGGTCCACACGGGGACGTGTCCCCTCAAGGCCACGGCACTGTCACAATCCAGGCACCTTCCCTGTAGCCAGTAGCTGGCGGCCCCTGGGATTCCCCACGCGCTGCTGTCGAAGGGCTGTTCATCCACTAGCAGAGCTCCCACCTCTTCCCCGAGCTGCACCAACCAGATCAATAAAAACCTGCCCAGGGCTGCAAGCGTGCCTGTTCGCTGCTTTGGCCAGAACATTCTGTTTACTGAGGGTTCTGTGCCACTCTTCCCAGGTACGCGACCATGTCCGTGAGACTCATGGAGCAAAACACCTGGTCGCTTAGAGGTTCGTTTCCAATGAATTTGATCTGCCAAGATGAAGAGACAGCCACATGCGTAGTCAGAACTAGTGCTACCAAAGAAGCACCTTCAGCTAAGGCACTGCCTTGACCTTGGCTGGCTGCTACGTCCCCACTCAACTGCTCTGCCACCCTGGAGCTCCAAAAAACGTTTATGAGCAGCTTTTTTGCGTCTTCACCTTTTCTCCTCCGGGTTCTGTAAGCTTTCTGTCACCCACAACTTTGCCAAATTCCCCCTTGGGGTGCCTGGATTGGCAGTTTTTTCTCCTGCCCCGCTTGGCTAATGTATTTTTGGGCTGTCCCCATTTATGACATCTGGTCCAAGCCCTTGTTCCTGCTTGGCGGGCAGTGAGTATTGCTCCTGTCCTGATGAGGCAGCTGGTTATTATTGCTGCCTCACTTGAGCTGGCTGGTTTGGCCCCTGCCAAACCGCTCAGGGATCCAGTTTGAACTGGCACAGGGCAAGTCTGTGCTGGGAGGGCTTAAAGGGATCCGGTTTGTAATGGGACACTGCCAAATCTGTGCTGAGGGGCTTAAGGGGATCCAGTTTGTAGTGGGAGGTGGCCCAGTGTGTAGTTCGAAAGGTTACATGGAACACGTTTGCACTGGGAGAAAGCTGAGTCTGTACAGAGAGGGGTTAAAGGGACGCAGTTTGTACTGGTCATGTACTGGGAGGGGGCCAGGGGATCCAGTTTTTGCTGTTCATGGTGCCTGTCTGTCCCGGGCGGTGGCTAGGGGATTCAGTTTGTCCTACGACAGGGCCAACTCTGTGCAGGGAGAGGTTCAAGGGATCCAGGGTGTAGTGGGACAGGGCTCATTCTTTACAGGGAGGGGTTAAAGGGATCAAGTTTGTCCTGGCAACTTTGTACAAAACTTCTTCCAAGTGAAAAAGTTTCTCCTCATCTTGAGATGGAACTTCCTGCGTTCCAGTTGGTGCCCCTTGCCCCTTGTCCTGTCACTGGGCACCACTGAGCAGAGTCTGGCCTCTGAAAAGAGTTCCCTCACATTACCTAGAACTGTCGGAACCCTTAATTAATAACCTTCATGACTAAAATCTCCCTCTTCTCCACAGATGCCCACAGTACGGCTACTCATGTTTGGTGATGCTTTTCTAGACAGACTTGAGTTCTTTAAAAAGAGAAGAACGCCATATCTGAGCACGTTAAAAAAAATCACTCTTAGGAGCAAAATTCACCAGAATTGAATCTTGCACATGGGGACATAATTCAGCTATGTATGGATTTAGAAAGCAGTGACTTTTCAGCTTCTCACGCGCTGCCAGATGCAGAAGAAGCTGGGAGAGCACAGCCAGGACAGCTGACTGAAACTGGCCAAAGGAATATTCCCTGCCATGTGACGTCATGCTCCGGATATAACTGGGGAAGCGAGCCAGGAGGCGCAATCAGTGCTCGGAAACAGACTGGGCATCGAGATTGGGTTGGTTTTTTTCTTCTACCTGTGGTGAGCAATTGCATTTGTGCATCGCATGTTTGGTTTTTAATAACTGTTGTTGTTGTTGCTGTTAGTAGTAGTGTTATCGCTATTCTTTTCCTTTGTTATCCTATTCAACTGTCTTTCTCTCAACCCGTATTGGTAGCTAGCAAGGCGTTGATAGCACACCAGTGGGTTGGCCATTCCTGAGCAGTGCTGGCACACACCAAGGCTGTCTCTCCAACATTTCTCCCACACACCCCAGTAGGCTGGGGGTGGGCAAGATCTTGGGAGGGGACAAAGCCAGGACAGCGGGCCCAAACTGACCACAGGGATTTTCCATACCGTATGGCGTCTGCTCGCAATAAGAAGCTGAAAGATAGGGGGAGGAACTGGGGTATTCGGTTTTTTACGACGTTTGACTTCCAGAGCAACCGCTACGCATACTGAAGCCCTGCTTCCCGGGAAGTGGCCGGACATCGCCTGCTGACGGGAAGGAGAGAACAATCTTTTGCTTTTGCTTTGCTTCCATGCACGGCCTTTTGCCTTTGCTGTAATAAACTGCCCTTATCTTGACCCACGAGTTTGGGGTTGTTTTCCCCATCTTATTTTTGTATCCTCCCTGTCCTGCTGAGGAGGGAAGTGATAGAGGTTAGGGTAAGGGTTAATGTTAGGGGTAAAGGTTAGGGTTAAGCTTAGGGTTAGGTGTTAGGGGTTAGGGTTGGTGTTTTGTTTAGGCTTCGAGTTGAGTTAGGGTTAGTGAGAGTGTAAGGGTAGTGTTAGCTTTGGGCTAGGGGTTAGGGTTAGGGCTAGGGGTTTCGGTTGGGGTTAGGTTTAGGGTTATGGTTTAGAGGTATGGTTAGGCTTAGTGTTAGGGGTTAGGGTTAGGCTTTGTGTTAGGGTTAGATATTGGGCTAGGTTTAGGGTTGGGGTTAAGATTAGGGATTAGGGGATAGTTGAAGGATTAGGGTTAGGATAAAGTTTAGGGGTTAGGGGCTACAGTAAGGATTGGGGGTTAGTGTTAGGTTTAAAGTCTAGGGTTTAGGTTAGAGGTAAAGATTAGGGTTAAGGTTGGGGTTAGGTTTAGGGTTAGAGTTAGGGTTAGGGTTAGAATTAGCCTGGGTTTATGGTGAGATGGTTAGGGGTTAGGGTGAGGGTTAAGACTGGGGCTAAGAGTATTATGTTTACCTTTAGTGTTAGCATTAGGTTAGGGTTATGGTTAGGGTTAGGGGTAGGGTTTGGTTTAGGATCAGGGTCAGGGTTAGAGTAGGGGTTAGGGTTAAGTTTTGGTGTTAGGGTTCGGCTTAGGGTCAGGGTACGGGTTTTTGCTAGGAGTTATGTTTAGGGTCAGCATAAGGGTTTGGGTTGGGGGTTAGGGCGTAGGGTTAGGGTTACAGTTGCAGTTAAAGATTAGGGGTTAGGGTTACGATTAGGGATAGGATTATGTTCAGGTAACAAGCGCAGAGCCATGGTTCTTGTGGGACCCTGAAAGGCGTGCCAAGGAAAGATGAGGGTCAGCAACATTTTTCCATCCAGGCACCTTCTGAGTTGAAACAGTCGCTGGACATTTTCAAATGTGGAGCTAGGCTCTGGGCAAGTGTTACTGACAGTGACTGGAGTGTTAAATGTCACGAAAGGAAAGACACCCGCTCTTGGCAGGACCTGAACGTGCTTCCAAGGGAAGTTGTTTTTCCTCATATTGAGATGGAACTCCCTGTGTTCCAGCTTGTGCCCGTTGGCCCTTATCCTGTCAAGGGGGCACCACTGAAAAGAGTCTTGCCCCATCCTCTTGACATCCACCCGTTGGATATTTATAAGCCTTGTTAAGGCCCCCTCTCAGTCTTCTCTTCTCCAGGCTACACAGACCCAGCTCCCTCAGCCTTTCCTCATACGAAAGGAAACCCCTAATCATCCCGGTAACCCTTGGCTGGACTCTCTCCAGTAGTTCCCTGTCTTCTTGAACTGGGGAGCCCAGAACTGGACACACAACTCCAGATGTGGTGTCACCAGGGCAGAGCAGAGAGGGAGGAGAACCTCCCTGGACCTGCTGGCCACGCTCTTCTTAATGCACCACAGCACACCATTGGCCGCCTTGGCCACGAAGGAACATTGCTGGCTCGCCCTTAACTTGGTATCCACCAGGACTCCCAGGTCCTTCTCCGCAAGGAAAACACGCAGCCAGTCGTGTCTTTAGCTGTCTGGAGAGCACCCGCTCTCGGCCCTCCACACCAAGGCTGAGCCCAGCTCCCGCAGCAGGGTGGAGCGGAGACATTTCCCCATTCCCCTGGGGCAGCCGTCCCCAGCGCTCAACAGGCAACCTGCCCGGCCTGTGTGCTGCAGCGGCCTGTCGAACAGCACCAGGCCGAGGGGCAGCCGAGGCGAGGGAGCCACCCTGCGCGCGCTCAGCAGGATCAGGCCGCTCTCTCCTCAGCCGCCATGAGCAGCGCTGGCAGGATGAGCCCTCCCCTGCCCGGCCTCTGGGTGGGGAAAGGGACATGGCTTTGTGCTGCCCTTACCA
The DNA here is from genome assembly GCF_028858705.1 of Grus americana. Classification (NCBI taxonomy): domain Eukaryota; kingdom Metazoa; phylum Chordata; class Aves; order Gruiformes; family Gruidae; genus Grus; species Grus americana. Next base: position 27,945 of record NC_072888.1, on the reverse strand, counting down.
GGGGGGTCCCGAACCAGTGCTACACTGGTAGGAACTGGTTTAGGCTGGTGAGCGGGACCCCCTGGCCTAAGCGCCACTCCTCCCAGTCTGGTGTCATTGGCCAGCTTGCTGAGGGTGCCCTCTGCCCTGTCCCCCAGACCATTAATTAAGGAAGATGTTAACAAGATCAGACCCAGTATTGGCCCGGCCGTTCAGCTTCTTTCAGTCCCCCTTGCTGTCGGCTCATCCAGCCCCTTTCTGTTCAAGTGCCTTGAACTCCACCTTGAAAACCAAGAGACGGCAGCATGGACATGTGCAAGCACACTGCTTTCAAAATCCCGTCACATAAACCTCCCACACTGGGTATTGCCACCAATTGTCCCAAAACCTCCAGAGAAGAAAACACCCCATGAATGACATACGCAAGGCCAACAAGTGTTTTTAATTTGGGCTTTGGCAAGGCGATCCCAACAGCTGAGCAGGGATTAAAGCTCTTCCTCGAGGGACCCGTGGGCAGGCGGGCCAGGCGGCAGAGCTGTCCGAGTCTCTGGAAGGTCTCTCCGAGCTCTTTGTGGCCAGAGACAGCACTGGGAGGAGGGACAGGCTGGGCCGCTGGTGCCCTTTGTGCAGCTTGGTCCCTGCTGGCGGCAGTTCTGGTGCTTCCTGACTTCCTCCTCCTCCTTTTTCTTCTCCCGCTCCTCTTCTCTGGCACAGCAGAAGAAAGATGCTGTGCTCCTTCTTCCCCCAGGATCACAGTGTGCCCCCATCACCACAGCAGTGCCCTGAGTGTGTGTCTGACATGCATCTCCAGGGCGCTGAAAGCCTCCTCCTCCCTGCTGAGGGCTCATCCTGCGTGGTGTCCACAAACCGGCTGCGGAGCGCATAGCCCCGTCTCAGGGATCCGCTCCGCTCTCTCTTCCTCAGCACGGTCTTCTGCTGAGCAGCCCTGGGTGCGGGAGCCAACTGGGATCTGGCGCTGGAGGGCCTGGGAGCTGTGGCATCCCTGGGCGTGCGGTCGCGGCTCGGAGGACTAGGTCTCCTCCTCCTCCTCCTCCCTGCTGAGGGCTCATAGTTCGTGGTGTCTGCGAACCAGCTTTGGAGTTCATCGCCCCGCAGTGGGGATCTGCTCCGCTCCCTCTGCATGGGAACGGATTGCTCCCAAGCAGCCTTGGGTGTGGGAGCCTGCCTGGAGCTGGCACTGGAGTGCCCTGAAGCTGCGCCAACCGCTGGGGCCTGGTAACAACGTGGAGGACTTGTTCTCCTCCTCCTGGCAGCTGAGCAGTCATAGTCCGTGGTGTCCACAGGCCAGCTGCGGAGATCATTGCCCCACTGTGGGGATCTGCTCCGGGCCCTCTCCCTGGCACCGTTCCTCTCGCAGCGGGAGGAAGGGCTGAATCCGTGCTTCTCTTTCTTGCTGTCTTCTTGCACGGGGTGCAGCACAGGCTGAAGTGGTTGACAGCGGACTTGGCATGCAGATTTTCTTCTGGACACCAGCCTTCTACAGCTGCAGAAGAAGCGATTCAAGCAGAAGCCCACGAAGGAGACAATGCTGAGCCTGCCTGGCCAGGTGGGGCACGGCCAGCCTGCAGAGGCCTCCCGTGCACCTGCCGCGGTGAGCTGGCTGGTGCTGGCTGTTGCGGAGGAGCTGCTGTGCTCTGGAGAGTCCTCCGTGCCCACCGCCACGTCCTGCAAAGAGAGCTGTGAAAAGGTCCTGCCCTTTCCTCCTGACAAGACCAGAACAGTGGGGAACCCCCGGAAGCTGTGGGAGGGGACAGCTAAGGGCCTCCCAAAGGCTCTCCTGGCGGGCTGCAAAGGCAGAAGGGCCAAAGGCGGACAACTAGGATGGGTCTAGGTGGGAGGCTTTGGGAGGGAGCAGCCTTGCGACTGTGAAGATCGCTGCAGCGTGGGAGGGAACAGAGAGCAATGCCAAGATGCCAGAAAGAAATCCCCTGTCCATCTGGTGCCCTGACCCACCTCCCCAGAGTTACCTTAGTCAAACGGGGCGGATCCCGTGGTCTCACAGGACCCACCTGCTTGCTGCCAGCCGCCCGCTGCTTGAAGAAGGAAGGGGCATATGATGGCACCTGTGCGGAAGAAGCCCTTTCTCCACTTTTCAAATCAGAGCGCCTGGAGAGAAAAAGAGTGATTTCCGTTTAGGGCTGCTCCTCAGCCTCCTCTAGGGTTCAGGCATTTACTTGGAGCAGACTCTACGACAGAGGGAAGACGTAACCAAGACTACCAATGGGAAACTGGATTGGGCTCTTCCCAACACGTCTGCCCCTGTCGGAGCAAGAGCTCGTCTTTATACCCCCTACGGCCTCCATTTCATCGAATCATAGATTGACAGAATGCTTTGGGTTGGAAGGGACCTTCAAAACCGTCTGGTTCCAAGTCCCCTGCCATGGGCAGGGACACCTTCCACTAGATCTGGTTGCTCAACGCCCCATCCAGCCCGGCCTTGAACACTTCCAGGGATGGGGCATCCACAACTTCTCTGGGCAACCTCTTCCAGGGTCTCACCACACCCACCATTAAGAATTTCTTCCCCGTATCTAATAGAAATCAAGGTCGTTCAGGTTAAACCCATTACCCCTCATCTTATTACTACACTCCCTGAGATAAAGTCCCTCCCCATCTTTCCTGTAGGCCCCCTTAAAGTCCTCCTGTCTACATTAGCCAGCCTCTGACAGCAGACAAGTAGCACTTCCCACCAGGGCAGCAGCCTAAAGCCCAGCAAGGGAAGAGAAGGACTGACGCGGAGTAGTTCCGTTTGACAGCATTGAATGATGCAGGCAGTAATTGTCTCCTGTGACAGAAACGCTCAGGAGGATGGGAAGAAAAACAGCAAATCCAGGAAAAGGAAACATATTCTGCAAACAATTTGAGTACTGGTTGTTACCTGACATAAAACAGTAAATAGGCTTGCTGCCTGAGAACTCTCTCGATGCCACATGGATCCACACGCATATCGTCCATCTCATACCACAGTCCATTGCTGGCCTGTAAAAAAAGACAACGATATCTGGAGATGAACTGCATGGTTTCTCCACAAAAACACAGGCAGATAACTACAGAACCAAGGGTACGCCCAAGCCAATCCAATCCAGCCGGTCAGGAGACCTTCTAGCCCAAAACCTCGGCTGCCAGTAACACTGCCGTGTTTCCCTTGTTAGGAAGGGAGTTGCTCTTTACCTTTGCGTAGCAGAAATAGTGTCCTGAACCACAGCTGACACCGCTATGCACCACCACGGCGTATAAGGAGTAGAGCAGCGGTTCTCCAGCTGCCTCAGACATGTACGGGCGAAGATCCAAGTACGCGGGATACTCCACAAGCTACGGAGAGACCAAGAGGGCTCAGAAACGATCCCCCGATACGACATGCCTCAGCCTTCCAGGACTAAAGGCCAGCGGGGTCTAAATACACCGTTGGTGCTCACCAACACTTGGGTTTTCCCTAAAGCAACAGGTAATGGTTTGGGTGGCAGGAAACTGTTCTCGGCCAAAGCAGCTCTGCCGCAGCAGACTACGTGCTCGTCCTCCCACGGGAACTCTCCTCTCCCCTCCCCAGAAGGGAACACAAAACACTCAGCATGAACAGCTTGGGAGAGAGCGTACTGCTTGGGGAAATCTCCTGCTCCAGGAAGAGGAAGTTGCACTCCAGTTGCGTACACACCTTGTTGATCTTCTCGCCGATGAAATCGTCAAACCGTTTGAGACACAGCGTGAGAACCTTGGGCGGGCGATGGACTGTAAACCTCTTGGAGGCGGCAACCCTCTTGTCACACCTGGAAAGCAAGCCCAGAGCCAAGTGCTGAAATGCACCCTTAAGTGCACCCTTGTTCCTCCAGAAGGCCAGCCAAGCTTTCACGTCTCACACATCCTTACGCTATTGTAAGGCTATTCAGTGCCACAAGGCCCGACGGAAAAACACCTGTGTCTCGTTATTGTGCACCTACGCTAGGTGAAACGATGACTGATACTCAAGGGCATGCGGCACCTTCAGGCAGGGTCTGGTATTCACACGTCATTAGCAATCATCTTACTTGCTACATTTAAAGCAGTTTTCGCCATCCAGCTGCTCGGGTTTCACAAAGTCCTTGAGAGCTGCGCTGACAGAGGAGGCTGCCTGGAGGAGTGAGAAAGGAGAGCGCTGAGCTGCGGGAAACGCCCTCGCCCAAACACGCACTAGGAGTCAACAAGACGACCCAGGTAGCCGACGCTGAGGAGACCCACCGTGAACCCGCAAGCAGTGCCCAGGAGGAGGCAGCAAGAGGGCATTATGCTGACCGTTTCCCTCTTTTCCAAGGGATTCCCGGGGCTATCAGGAGCTTCCTCACTGTGCCTCAGGACATCCTGGAGCACAATTACAAACCCCCCTTACTTTTATATCCAAAGGAACATCCAGGAAGGCCTCGTAGGAGTCGGAAACCGCTTTGCAGCTCAAGCATGTGACTGGAAGGCAAATCAAAATGCTCAGCGATGGGGGAAGTCGACTGTGCCGCTTTACACTCGTCATACCTACTCCGCCAGTCACACGGGCAGCTGTTTATCACAGGCAGGCAGAGGGGCACAGACAAGTCCAAGGAGAGCAAAAAGTACCTCTGGATCTCAGAAAGCCCGCAAATATTTGATGGATGATGGTAGTTGATTGAGAATAGATGTCCAAGCTGGAAAGAAATGGTGAGGCAGAGAGTTATGTCCTCAAAGAGGTGTACTTTGTCTGAAAACTCTGGGCATGGGTTTTCCCTTGACGAGAGCACATCAAGGAGTCCAAAGGGCTTGGGAACATTGAAAAGGGAATTTGCTTGTGCTTACTTGCTGCTACCACTCAGACAAGCTCTCTGCATGGCATCGACAGTATAGCGTAAGAACTCGTGGGCATCCTCCTGCATGCCAAGCTCAAAATGTTCTCCTATTACTAAGAAAGAAGAAGTCAGTAGTTCTGTCCTACAAGAACAGAAGAAAACATGCACAAGCACCTGAAATGACTTACGTGGGAGGACACTGATGACAGCCAAAGGCTTGATGGCACTGCCTGAGGAACGCAGGACCTTGTTAACGTGTGCTTCCATTATGCACATCATGCAGAAGCCTCGCTCACGACCTGAAGAGAGAGGGAGGGAGGGCAGGAGGGAGGGAAGCTTCTCAGGTTAGCAAAATACCCATAGCGATGGGAAACCTAATGGAGATCTTGAAGTTCTAAGAACAGTCTCCACTGCTCTTCTCCCAAGGTGCCAATGTCGCAACAAGCCCGGGGCATTTTGGTGCCTAGAAAACTTTCTTTGGAGGGACGCTTAACTGAGCAGAGTTTTCCGTGCAATAAGCCAGAAAGTGGGAAGTGCCCAGCAGACTTAGAAGGAGATGTTCGTAAAAGTACTCACACGCCTGGCTGTGCTCCCCAGAGAGCAGGTAGTTGGCCAGAGGGGGTGTGTACGTCAAGCACTGCAGGACGGAGTTGAGGAAGCACGTATTGTCCAGGTTGTGGAGTCCCGCTCCAGCTCTCTGTCGTTGCCGCCACTCCATGCAAACCATCTCCGGAGGAAAGAGGATCCTTTGTGGCGAAGGCATTCCCTCGGCAGTGACTGCAGGGAAATGACATATGAAAAGAGATGACACGATTTTGTTGCGCGAAAGCATACTTGAAAAGGCAAGTTCTGTACAGGAGCACCCAGGAGACAAGCAGCTCTAACCTCCAAGAGAGCAACATTGGGGGAAGCCTTACAGTGCCATTGAAATTGTCTGGTCAAGATAGAGTTTTGGAAAACAGTCTCCTCCCCTGCTTACTTTGCGCACAGTCCAAAAACCCACACTGATTTCTGTGCCTTGGGCTACCTTCCTTTCCCTCTAGAGTCTAGAACTGGATTATCAGGTCAAGTCATAGAATCGTAGAATCGTAGAATCATAGAATGGTTTGGGTCGGAAGGGACCTCAAAGGTCACCTAGTTGCAACCCCCCTGCCATGGGCAGGGACACCCTCCACTAGACCAGGTTGTCCCAAAGCCTCATCCAGCCTGGCCTTAAACACTTCCAGGGATGGGGCCTCCACAAGCTCTCTGGGCAACCCATGCCACTGCCTCACCACCCTCACACGGAAGGATTTCTTCCTAACGTCTAATCTCAATCAACCCTCTTTTAGTTTCACCCCATTCCCCCTTGTCCTGCCACTACGCTCCCTGATAAACAGTCCCTCTCCAGCTTTCCTGGAGGCCCCTTCAGGTACTGGAAGGCCGCAGTTAGGAAGTCTTCCCTCTTCCTGATTGTAATGGAGGAAGACAAGCAAGTCTCTTTCACAGAAGGTAACCCTACTGATGTCAGGGCGTTCTATGAGCAATGCCATCTTTCAAAGTCTTGTACTAGTGGCGGAGGAGTGATAAAACGCATTTTCCTGTGTCTAGTCAAAATGCCTGGATAAGTCTGGCTGCTCCCAGGAAACGCCCCCGAAGTCACCCTCGGATGTCAGCACGTCAACATGCAGGGATGGAGCAGCAGCCACGTCCGTTACCCTTGGGGATTCACAAAGTCCAAGCCTGCTGGTGAAGCCGTTACTCACAGGAGTCGTTCCCCATTGCGGCCATCGCTCCTCTCAGGAACAGAGGCGAAAGCTTTGGATGACAGAGGCTGTCAGGACGTGCTCCAGAAAGAGCAGATCAGCGCCAATCCCGTCACCTGATAGGAAAGAAAGAACCGTAGCTCCACAAAATGATTCCAAAACCTGGCAAACGCAACCCACAGATCAGCGTCTGCCATCAAAGGTGCTTCAGTGGTACTTGTAACTCCTAGAGAGCAGCAGGCCGATGGCCCCACTGTCCCTGTCGCAGGACTCCAACTGACAGCAATTACCACGGCCCCCTTGAAAGCCCCATTGCGTGCCACCTTCTCTGAGGAGGACCTGCTGCTGACCTGTGGCTACTGTTAGCAGCAGAGCCCTCTGGCTCTGCAGCCCACACTTTCCCGCCGTGTATGCAGGAGCTACCTATCGGCTTTAACAGAAGGTATGGAGCAGACTATACTTTGATCCCGTATCTACCTACTCTATGATCTGTCCTGAAAGTCCAATCACAGTTACCTTTGAAAGAGGATGGAAGTTGAGGAGAAGTGGGCAGTAATGGAGAAATGGTTGAAAAGAGTCGGCGTGCACGTAGCGAGGGAAGGAGCCGAGTTATCCCAAAGGGCAGCTCAGCCCAACTGGCTTTCACTGGCCCGCTTTTCAGCTTATAAAGCCCCAGTCCGGTGAGGTCACAATCGCCGGGCGGTTGCCGCATCACTGCCCCTTTGTGACACGGGGTCCGCACGGGGACGTGTCCCCTCAAGGCCACACAGCTGCCAGGGCCCGGGCACCTCCCACAGCCATCAGCCGCTGGGCTTCCCCACCGCTGCTGGCCAAGGGCTCTTTGTCCGCTGGCAGAGCTCCCACCTTTTCCCCGAGCTACACCAGCCAGATGAATAAAAACCTGCCCAGGGCTGCAAGCGTGCCTGCTCACTGCTTTGGCTGGAACGCTCTGTATGCTGAGGGTTCTGTGCCACTCTTCCCAGGTACAGGACCCTGTCCGTGAGACTCGTGGAGCAAAGCACCTGGTCTCTTAGAGGTTCATTTCCAATGAATTTGACCTGCCCCCCGAGATACAGCCCTATGCGGACTCTGAACTAGCGCTACCAAAGAAACTCCTTCAGCAACGGTGCTGGGTTGACCTTGTCTGGCTGCCACGTCCCCACCCAGCTGCTCTCTCGCCTTGGGCCTCCAAAAACCATTTGTGGGTGGCTTTTTTGCATCTTCACATTTTCTGCTCCCTCCAGGGTCTCTTAGCTTTCTATTTGCCGCAGCTTTGCCAGATTCCCCCTCGGGGTGGCTGGACTGGCAGTTTTGCTCCTGCCCCGCTTGGCTGCCCCAGTTTTGGGCTGGTTGTTATTGCTGCCCCACGTCAGCTGGTCGGTTTGGCCCCTGCCCTGCTCAGGGATCCAGAACTGGGACAGGGCAGGTCTGTGCTGGGAGGGGTTAAAGGGATCTAGTTTGTAACGGGACAGTGGCAAATCCGTGCTGGGGGAGTTAAGGGGATCCCGTTTATCCTGGAAGGGGGCCCAGTATGTAGTTGGAGGGGGTCATAGAATCAGAGAATCAGAGAATGGTTTGGCTTGGAAGGGACCTCAAACATCATCTAGTTCCATCTGCACGGGGAGCGATGAAAGCCACGAGGCCCCCCCCCCAAGGGACAGCACGGAGTCAGCGGGACAGCAGACAGCCATGGCAGTATGTCAGCTCTGCAGCTTCTTCCCAGACCTGGGGCCTCCTGGGGGCTGCCCCGGGGTGCTGCAGCAGCGTGCGGCCTGGTGCTGCCAGGAGCTGGTGGGCCCTGCTGGGCCCTGACGCCGGCAGTGCTGGCAGTCAACAGCACTGTGTTGCGTGTCCCATTGATCATATCGCAGCCCCGGGCAGTGGGGAGCTGTAGCTTAAAGCGCAGGAGGCCAGGGGATGGGGCAAGTGAGGGTCCCTGGGCCGGGCACAGGGCCGGAGCCCCAGGCCAGCGGTTTAAGATCTCCGTGCTGCGGGGTTTCAGTGGACCGGCTACATTAAACCTCTCCCCTCCCGCTGCACGAAGGACCTTTGCCCCCTGGCATCCCCCGGGTTCTAGGTCACTCGGTGGGCATCCCGTCAGATGTTCTCCGCTTGCTGCTGCCCGCTTGCTGCCTGCTGCGGCCTGCTGCCGCACCGTCCCTGTCTGGCTTTCCCTCCCAGAGGGTTTTCCTGTAGTTTGCCACCTGGCACACCACCCCTTTCTTCTCCTTCTGCTTTGGTGGCATGTTGTCCCGCGGGGAGGTCTCGTTCATCTTGGGGTTGCTGGCTGGCGTGGGGCACTTGGCCGGCTTGCCACCCGCCTTGGCCAATCTGGGCAGCACCTGCCAGGAGATGAGGCCTGGCGGCAGCGGCAAGCGGGTCAGAATGACCCGGGGCTGCCTCCGCAGAGCCTCCTGCACCAGTGGGGCCACGCAAGGTTGAATAAGGGAAACTAATTAGCATAGAAGAATTTTAGAACAGAATGTATAACTTGGCAACACTTGAGTCAGGCCCCACAAACTCAGGCTTCCCCTGTCTCATGCTCCAGTATGAAAGAAAACAATTAGTAAAATAGCCGGAATGTAGAAACAGGATAAGAGAAGCCGTAAATTAGGGAACAGTCCTTGGGTATGAACTAGAAAAGACACAAAGTTTGAGGCACCCTGATAAAGGGGGCCCAATAGGCCAAGAAGCCTGGGACCATCTGGGCAGGACGGATAACAAGGTTGCTGAGCTTGCAAAACGGAGATCATGAAGAAGAGGTTGCCCAGCTGTGTACACTGAAGAAGAGGAGAAAGAGGAAGATTTGAGGAGGACGACCCCTGACGACTACCTGAGAAAGAAACTGCGCAGGTGTATCAGGACATTAGCATATATTCAGGAGTTCCCAGAATAATAATGAATATGTATTAAATTTATCGGAAACCTAATGAATATGTAAACTCTTTTGCAATATAAATCACGTACAATTTGTTTCTCGTCGAGACGTACATTCGCGGAAATATCCCGGTGCGACTCCCAGCGCTGCAATAAAGGATACCTGCTTAACAGTCACATTGGCTCTCCCAAGCATCCCTTTTGCAGCCCATGAGATGCTCTGTGTGGCAACGGAAGGTGCCCCTTGGACCACTGTCTGAGGCTCTGCAGGGCTTGGGGGACACAGCCCAGGCCAGAGAGACACTCACGGCACGGCGGCTGCTCAGCTCCTCCTCCAGGAGTTTGAGGGAGGGCAGTCGCGTCACCCGGGCTCTCTTTGCTCCTTCAGGTTGCCTGTGCACTGGGAAAGGACAGAGAAAGAGTGAGCCCCAAGCCAGCTCTTCTCTCTCCAGCAAAAGGGATCCCAAACACCCCTGGGTACCGCCCCGGAGCCAAACAGAGGGCAGAGCTGCCTGCAGAGCTCCTGCCTGCCAGGCACACAGCCCTGCTTCCCGCCTGACTCTCCCTGCTGCAGAGGAAGAAGTCTTTCTGTCCCTGCTCATCCCTTACGTGCCTGAGAGCTGCCCGCAGGGGACCTGTGTTCCCCCGTACGGCTGCACCTGGAGAATCCCCCCGGCTTACCCCAGCAGTGTGCCCACTCACAGCTCCTTTGCCACCCATGAGGTGCAGAAAGAGAGGAGAAACAGCGTCAGGGAGGAAAACCCGGCCTCCCTCCCTCCTTGCCGGCGTGCTGCCCGCTCCCTGCCCAGGCTCTGCACGGTGGGCAGAGGCCTCTCACAGGATGGCATGGGCACGGTTGAGAACCTCTCCTGCCCCTTGCCAGCCGTGACTGCAGCTGCCAGACGCCAGAGAGGACAGGGGCCAGCACTGTGCCGCGCCGCCCAGCCCTGCTGTGGGACGTGGCACCACCACTCACCAAAATGTGGCAAGGCAGGAGCTGGTGGGCCAGACAAGGATGAGGGACTCGCTGCCCTCGCTGCTGACATTCTCCTCTTCTTCTTCCTCCCTTGCCGCCTCCTTCCCGCCACTCAGCACCCACAGCTGGTCCAGGGCCAGGCAGAGCCCTGTCTCCCACCTGCTGTTAGGACGCACACTGGTGCATCCAGCACCGAGGTCCCAGGGCCTGGGGCTGGTGCCAGCGTGTCCCTGCCCTGGTCCCACGGTGGCGGATGGGGGAAAGGCAGCTGGGGTCCCAGGGTCTTACTGCAACTTGGCGATCACTGATTCCCCCGGAAGGAGTAGAAGGCACCTCTCGCTCCTCTTGCAGCCATGGATCAGCTGCACGTCTGCACTCAGCACCGGCTCGGCATTGGTGAGAGCCTCCCTGCAGAGCAGAGAGCGGCAGGCATGAGCGATGCCGCTGCCGCAGGACCTGGCTGTGCCCCAGCGTCCCAGAGCTGCGGGGGGAGCCCACCTGGAGACACAGCAGCAGTTGGCCTGGCCCATCCTGCCCGGGCCAGGAGGACCGTCACGGTGCGCAGCGCAGCCTGACACCAAGGATGCGGGACAGCCGGCATGAGTGAGGCTAGGAAGCGGGGTGCTGGTGCCGAGGCAGCGCTGATCAGCTGGGCCCTGCCTCCTCCCAGCGCCACTCTGTGCCAGCACAGCTCCCTCCTGCCGGCACTGGGGGCTGTTGGCTCCAACGGACCAAAATCTGAACCCCAAAGGAAACTGGGGGCGGAGCTGGGGGCAGTACTGGGGTGGGGGTTCTCTCCAGTATGGCCATGTCTGTCTTGCACTGGGGAGCCCAGAGCCGGATGCAGCCGAGGGGAAGGATCACCTCCCTCCACCTGCTGCCAGTGCTTTCCCTCCTGCAGCCCTGCATGCAGGTAGCTTCCTTTGCCCCGAGGGCACTTTGCGGCCTCCAAATTGGTCAACTTGGGGTTGACCAGGGAGGGAACCTCTCTGTTGGGGAAGGAAAGAGGGGTGATGGGCTGAGATATTGGCAGGCAGAGCCGGCTGGGGGCTTACCCGGAGGGCAGGCGCACCAGGACGAGTGGGAGCCTGCTGCTGTACCGGCCATGGCGGTTGGTGAGTGTGGGGTTGGTTTGGGGCAAACTGTGCCCTAGGGGGGGTCTGTCCCCACTGTGATAATTCCTCAAGCACCTGCTTCAGCCAGCCTTGCACTGGTTTGCTTTTTCATACCACAACAACTTCCCATCTCAGCGATTTCCCATCCTGATGATCATTTCCTGTCCTCAGTGCTGATTTTCCATTCCCACCATGGCTTCCCATCTAACCATGGGTTTTTGGGAGGTGATTTTTGTCTCCAAGGGCAAGCGATGGCCTTGCAATGCTGACATGTGTGTGCTGCCCCATCTTCCCCGATGGTGGAGATGGGAGGGGGATTTGGGGTGATTTTGGGTTGGTTTTGTCCTCCCCCGTCTCTGGTCTGGGCTAGAGGTCAGTCTTGGTCTTGCTGTCGAGGAAGCAAAACTCTGTGATGTTCATGTGCCCCTTCCTGGGGAGCACCGGTGGGGCCATGCTGGGGGTCCATCCTGGGCACAGGGAAGCGTGGCAGGGCAGCGGGTGGGCATCCTTCCCTGCGGGGTCTGCAGTGCAAGGGGTACGCCGGTGGTTAGCGAGACCTGTGGGGAGTGTTCCCCTGCACCCCAGCTCAGCCAGGCTCTGGGCACGTTCCCTACGGATGCTCAGACCCCGAGGGAGGCTGAGGAAGAGACGTCGGAGGGACCTGATGTTTCCCCCCAGGCTGGGCTTTTTTTCCCCCGTCCTCGTCACTCTGCAAGGCCATGCTCGTCACCCAGGTTAGGGGGAGGACTGGGCCCGGGGCAGGGGTTTTGCAGGCAGAACATTTCTTGAGGCTCCCGGTAATGCAGTTCCCAGGGAGTGCTTAAGAAATGGCGCATTTGCCCATAATTGCTATTGTTGGTCTCTCCCCATCGCTCCCTCTCCAGCTCCCTTCTCCCATTTTTAAATTCCTCCCTCTCTCTCTTCAGCCCCTCACGATTGTTTACTTTCCCTTTCTTTCTCCATCTGGCTCCTCCATCTTGTTTTTCGATCCCTCCCTCTCTGCCCTATAGACTGACACTATTTTTGGTTCCCTCTGACTCCCTCTCTGTCTTTCCTAATTCCTCCCTGCCTGTCCCATAGCCCGTTGCCATTTTTGTCTTTCTCCACATCTCTCTCTCGTGCTCCCTGTCCTTCTCTTCTTCTATCACCGTCTCCCGCTTCCTGCTCTTGTTTTCCCTCTCTCTCCTGCAGCCTGGCCCCCCTTTCCTGCCTGCTCAGCGGGCTGTGCTTCTCCCTTCTCTCTGCGCCTCCCTCCTGCTCCCCATCCCCTTTTGCTCTCCCTCCGTCTCCATCCTGGCGGCCATGGCTGCTCTGTCCTTCTCCGCCTCCTTCTCCTGACCCGCATCCCTCTGTTTCTCAGTCTCTCGGGAGTCTTTCCCGTCCTCCCCTTGCTCTGTGTCCTGCTCTCGGCCCCTGCCTCTCCCTTCCTCTCTCCCTTTTCCCTCTCACCCTTTCCCCTCCGTCCCTCGGTCCTGCTCCCTGGCCCATGTCTCTCTCACTCCTCTTCTCTCTCTCTGCGCCCCCGTCCCACTCCCTCACCCTGCCTGTGTCGGCCCGTCCCTCTGGCCTCCTCCCTGCCCTTCTTCTTCTCCCTCCGTCCCTCTGGCCTGCTGCCTAGCACTAGTTTTCTTCCCGCACCGCGCTCTGCCCTTCCCCTCCAGCTCTTTCCCGCTCTCTCCCTCTGCCGCCTCCTCACCACCATTTTTCCTTCCTCCACTCCCTGTCCCTTGTTCCCACCGTCCCTCTGTAACCGTGGGATAGGGGCTGTGAAACAGAAACTATAGAATCAGGTTGAGATAATTAGTTTGTAACCAAGGTAATAGGTAATGAAGCTCACTGACCATGGCAAGGTACAATGCTGCTGTGTTCCTTGTACAGTCCCTACCCAACCGGACACTAGGCCCGGGAATATTAATCTTATGAAGTAAGTTGTTAAGGACAGGTGTACCCACAACGAGGATACTGCGCGTGCCTGCAAGAAGAGGCTCACCCAGCGGACACGGGTGCAAGACCACTGACGACCACCAGAGACCCTTGAGGACCACCGACTCAAATCACTGAGCATGCGTGACGGGGAGGAGGATATGGAAATGGGTTCCAAGAAATGATTATCATAGGACTGCCCTTTCTGAGAAAAACAATGAATAGGTATGTTTTGATCCTACATAACCTGTGTGTTGGTGATCACCTGGCATGCACGTTGGGTGGAGCTATCCCCCATGCATCCAGCACTGCAATAAAGAATGCCTGCCTTTTAACACTGCATTGGTGTTACGAGGTTTATTCCCGGATTTCGGTGACACCTCTGTCCAGCTCTGGGCCTGCGGGGTCCGGGCCGGGCCGGGGGACGGTGTCCCTGCAGGGTCAGACCGCAAGCAGGAGCACCCCACGGCATGCTGGGAGCTGTAGTTCTGGGGCACAGGGCTGCCTGGTGGCCATGTTCTTCCCAGGGCATGCTGGGAGCTGTAGTCCTGGGGCATAGGGCTGCCCGGCAGCCATGTTGGTCTGGCCAGGCTCAGTCTCTGCTCCACCTGTGGCCCGGCTGAGCTGAGTGCTGGGGCTGCCCGTGGGGCCAGCCAGGCCCTTAGGCAGGTGTGGGGGTGTCTCCTGACAATGTGATGTAAGCCACAACACTTCATTTCACCTCTGAGCGTGTAATTTTGTGGCTGTTCTGGAATGTCTTACAGTGAAATGAGAGTTTTAAATGTGTGGTGGGTTGACCCTGGCTGGAGGCCAGGTGCCCACCACAGCCGCTCTATCACTCCCCTCATTCACCAAACAGGGGAGAAAAGGCATAACGAAATGCTTGCAGGTCGAGATAAGGACAGGGAGAGATCACTCACTAATTGTTGTCACGAGCAAAACAGACCAAACTTAGAGAGGGAATTCATCTAATTTATTCCTAGGCAAAACAGAGTAGAGGAATGAGAAAATAAAATCGACTCTTAAAACACTTCCCCCCACCCCTCCCATCTTCCCGGGCTCAACTTCACTCCCGGCTTCAACCTTCCCCCCCTCAGCGGCACAGGGGGACAGGGAATGGGGGTTACGGTCAGTTCATCTCACGGTGTTTCTGCCGCTTCTTCATCCTCAGCGGGAGGACTCCTCTCATCGTTCCCATGCTCCAGCATGGAGTCCCTCTCACGGGTTGCAGACCTTCAGGAGCAAACTGCTCCAGCGTGGGGTCCCCCACGGGGTCACAAGTCCTGCCAGCAAACCTGCCCTGGCGTGGGCTCCCCTCTTCACGGGTCCACCGGTCTGGCCAGGAACTTGCTCCAGCGTGGGCTTCCCACGGGCCGCAGCCTCCTTCAGGTGCCTCCACCTGCTCCGGCGTGGGGTCCTCCACGGGCTGCAGGTGGAATCTCTACACCCCCTCATCCTTCCTCCATGGGCTGCAGGGGGACAGCCTGCCTCACCATGGCCTTCACCACGGGCTGCAGGGGGATCTCTGCTCCAGCGCCTGGAGCACCTCCTCCCCCTCCATCTTCACTGACCTAGGTGTCTGCAGAGTTTCTTACATCTTCTCACTCCTCTCTCCGGCTGCAAAAGCTCTCTCTCTAAGTGTTTTTCTTCTTCTTAAATATGTTATCACAGAGGCGCTGATTGGCTTGGCCTTGGCTGGCGGCGGGCCCGTCTTAGAGCCGGCTGGCATTGGCTCTATCAGACACAGGGGGAACTTCTAGCAGCTTCTCACAGACGCAACCCCTGTAGCCCTCCCGCTACCGAAACCTTGCCACGCAAACCCAACACAGTCTTCCAAATGGATTTTTGGTTTATTTTGACACCACCAAGCCTTGACTGGTTTGGGATGCCTTGATCAATTTTCCTCTAAATTACAACATACAACAAAAGAGGGAAAAAATGACAGGGTCACAAAAGCCTTTGGTGTCACTAAAAACATATCCTCCTACACCCGGGCAACGAGAGAGAACAGTTTTGCCCATTTTACTGGTTACGTCAGCCCTTGAAGAGCTGAGTGCTGCACTGGTTCCTCTCTGCTTTGTGCCGTAGGGAATCAGAAGAGCAGGCAGGAAAGCCAAGGGACCACAAAGGCACCTGGCTGGGATGAGAGGAGGAACCTGCAGTCAAATTCACAATGGAGCATGGGCTTGTTGTTACAGAGGTGGAAAATCAGCCATGCATCCTCTCTGCTACAGCCCACCTTCACGGTAGGAGCGTGCCCTGAGAGGACCGAAGGAAAGGGGCACAAATTAAAGCACATGATATTCCCACTGCACATGAGAAAACAAGTTTTTACTGTTGGGGGACAAATGCTGGCAGAGGTTGCGCAGGGAGGTTGTGAAGTCTCTGTCCTTGGAGAAATTCATAACCCAAGAGAACACGGTCCTGGGCAACCTGCTCTAGGTGACCGTGCTCGAGCAGGTGGGTTGGACCAGACAACCTCCACAGGTCCCTCCCAACCTCAGCCATTCCCTGTGATTCTGTGCTTTGGTTGGACTCCTAAAGCCTCTGAACTCAGCCCTGGTGCCCGCTGGAAAGGATTCTGGGACAAGGGATGCTCCCAAACTCCTCCAGTGCAATTCATCACCAAATAACCTCTACCTCGTCCAGAATATGGTAGGGCAGACACAGTCAGAAGACAGAAAAGATCCTTTTATTGTGGAGATCCAGTGCAGGAGCCCGGCAGTCACAGTGGTTCAGCCGGGAACAGGATGTCGGCACCTACAACGACAGAGCCAGCAAGCGCTGATAAATCCACAAGGGCAGGAACGGGCAGGACCTGGTTCCCCTTTCTTTGGGGAACGCAGTTGACAAGGAATTGTTTATAGCCCAGAAGAGAGAGCTACTGCTGGCACTGACTAGGGCATGGCTCTGGCGCCTTATCCCCATGGGCAATGCCCTTAGAGAGCTGCGAGTGCACAGAGATACACCGTGGCCCTGTGCCATGCAGCAGGGCTCGATGGGGAGCCCCTGGGCAGCTGCCAGGGAGTTCTTTCCAAACCTTGTGCAGCACCATCCCTCTCCGGCCCTTGCCAGCCAGTTTGACGGACTTTGAGCAGCCTTCAGAGTTGGGAAGGAAGGACAGCAGAGCCGGGAACACCCCGGGGCCTCTTCACCTGCGGCACCTTCCAGCCCCTGTCTTTTTCTCTCCTCCTCCTTTTCTTTTCTTGGAGGCACTCCCTCTCCTCCGCCCAGGCCTCTTTGCTCTTTCTTTTTCTTTTTTTTTGGTTTGCCTGTTCCTGGGGAGAGCCTGCAAACCTTTCCATCCCGCAATGGGATTAGATAGATAAAGGCAGCCTCACCTGGAATCAGGTCTTGGTTTAACCGGAGGTGAACTCTTTTTACCTTCTTTCCTCTGAAAGTCTCTTTACTTCTTCTGCCCATAGCAGGGAGTCTACTCTGGTCTCTGGGCTGGTTGGAGGCAAAGCAACGGGGGCCTAAACCAGAAATGTCGGCGTTAGCAGGTGGCAAAGGACACCCCGGTGCAGTAAGCGACGCTTTGGCAAAGTGCTACCTTAGCTCTACAGAGAAGAGCCCTGCGGCTGGTTTGCATTAGCCCTGCCTTCCAAGGGCCTCCCTTTGGAATACCACGTTCACACAGGTGTGTGACACTCGGTTCATTTGTGGGGCCATTCAGCAGGGAGCCTGCGGTCCTGCTCCGGGCAAGAAAAGGCTTGCCCGCTTCATTCTGCCGGGGTTTCTTCTGCCCTCCCGAGACAGAGCTCTGCAGATACCCCTTTGGTGTAAGGCCACCTTCTGCGGTGGGAGGCTTTGCCTTCTCTAGGCATTTTGTAGGTATTTCCTTGGATTAAGCACATGCCTGAGGCATTTGAGAAACAACCTTTTTGGGTTTACTTACAATGTGTCAGTCTGAGGGGAGAAAAACCAAACCCAACCCCCAGATAAAGCCCCAAGAGGTGGAATGCCAGGAAGAGGCACACCAGCTCCTGGGACTCATCAGAACCACCCTCCTAGACGAGGCACGTTGTCCCAGTGTTTGTGGAGCTGTCATACCTCTGCTGTTTCCGACCCCACCACCGTGTCTGCCCCTGCTGCTTTCTGGAGGACGAGCAGGCAAGGTGGTGCGTCCAGAAAGGCTTTTGCCTGGTGCTCAGGTAGTGCAAATGTTGTCCCTTGAAGTCAGCTTCCTTAGCCCAGTGTGTAAGCAGCCAATCGTACGCACCGAGACGAGATATTGTTTCTTCCATTTTTGCGCAAAGATGGGTGCTAGGCAGTTTCCCCCAAAGCTAGCACACCAGTGGCAGTTCCATTGGAGATCTGTACAGCCCCGGGTGTTCTGCCTCCTAGTCACAGCTTCTAAACTACAGCTGGGGAACTCTTTGCTCGCTTCCATTTCAAGACACAGGACCTTCTACATTCACTACGCATGTCCAGTGAGTCAGGGTCTTTATCTGGGGAGGGGGTGGTGTTAGCACTGGAGGTGTGGTTTTCATATTCTAAGGGGACAGTTCATTCTAAGGACACCAGTTAGAGGAATTTCACTGGCTTTTGACTTTCAAGGATGTACATCTCCTTGTTAACAAGCGTTCCTCTGGTCGAGATCCCTTTGCTACATCTTTTCTAAGTATACCTCATTCTAATGCAATACCTTCGAAGGTTCCAAGGACGGTCCTCCTCTTCTCCAATCCCTAGTCACCTTATTCTCAAGCAATAAGCGCTAAGGAATACACAGCTCAGAATACGCAGTCTGAATGTGAACTCCTTCTTGCCTGTTTCAGACAACACAAATACCTTTCATGTCCCAAAGTAAGTTGCCAGGACTCTGGTTAAAGCTCTGCATAACAACCTAAAATTTTCCTTCGTGCATGATTGCCACAGTGTGGTAGTCTGTTTAGCAATTTGCTGTCGTCGTGGAGCCCGGCAGGCAGCTAAAACAACCATACAGCCGTTTGCTCACCCCCCTGCCCCAGTGGGATGCGGGAGAGCATCACAAAATAAAAAGTAAAACTCGTGGGTTGACATCAAGAGAGTTTAATGTGACAGAAAAAGAAGGTAATAATAAGAACAACAACAATAACAACAAAACCACCACCAACATTAATACTAATTTAATTTCATCTAAAATGTGCTCTTTTGCCCATTATACCTTGGAGGGCTGGACTCTAATCTTTTAAACATTTAAAAAAAAATGAAACATCCGTGAATAAGTGTAGGTGGAGTGCCTGAACTGTTGAATGGCAGGCAATATCTCAATGACATCCACAAATTGCAGAAATGTTGCAATCGTGGCCTTGTAATACAAAGACGTTAACGTTTACTGGCAGCTTAAGAAACTAACAGTCACGGTAGAAGAGAATTCCTCCCTCTTCTTTCTTTCTTTCTTTCTTTCTTTCTTTCTTTCTTTCTTTCTTTCTTTCTTGTTATTTTTTTTGCATGTTAAAGTTTCTAATTTAATATCCTCAAATATTCTAAAATACTGAAGTAGTATTAGCGAAAAATGAGCGCAAGGTAAGGAGCATCATGCTGCATTTCTTGCTAAATGTCTGTTTTCATTTCATTCAGACTGGAAAGGAAACCAAGCTTGTACCTGCAAAAGAATTCAAAGAGCTGTCTTTGTTGCCCAGAGGGAGCATACAAGCACTGGGGAGCAGTCTGCAGGATCAGAACTTCAGCCTGCTCCGGGTGATAAACCCTCTGGAGAGGAAAGAGAAACCCCACTTAGGTGTTTGGTTTTATGGTGATCAGACAGCTCAGTAGCAGCCCTCTGCTACAGCTGCAGCGTAAGTAGGCAAGTTGCTTAAGCACCAAATTAAACTTTCACTTTCCACTTTGCTGTCATTTTTTCCCTTCCTCTTAATTTTGATATTTAAATGAACAGTTTAAGTATTTGCTTACTTGGGGAAAAACCAGTGCTATCCTTGTCCTCTTCTGATAAGCTACTAAGTTGAAGGGCAGAAAGCTGAGCCCACCAAGAAGATATTTAGAGGAGGGGGAAGTATTTCAGAGCCATCGGCTGGATGTTCTTCATCTGGCCAAAAGTGAGGAGGGGGCAGAAGACCTACAGGTAGCTAAAGGGAAGCAGAAGAAAGCTGCTGGGAGCCAGCGGTGTGATGTGGAGATAGCAAAGTGGTACACTGCAGTGTGTCAGGCAAAGTATTTTCAGGGAGCGTAGAGGAGGGTGAATGCCATTGAAGAGAGCACAGCTCATCTGACGTCATTGCCCTGCTGGTCGTTGCCATACAAGAAAGATGAACTCCCCTGGGAATGACGGCAGAGGAGAGCTGCAGGGATTGCTGGGACATGGGAGATGGAGATGCGCGATGACATCGGGAGTCCTTGATTTGCTTGGGCTAGAAGAGCAAGTGGAAGAAGAGCAGGGTGACTGCTGTGAATGCAGAAGCAGGAAACAGCATGAAGGGAGAAGAGTTACTAAGCTTGAAAAAAAGCGTACTGCCTGGCCCTGAGTAAATTGAAGCAGAAAACTGGAAGAAAACAATGCTGGGAAGATCTGGGTTCTGCAACAGCCTTCCAATGGGAATAAAGAAAGTAGAAAGCAACCAGCCAACCCCTTATTGCTTCGTAAGGCGTTCAGTAAGTTTATGGTGAGCCTGGAGATCTCTTCCAGTCTCTCCTTCCTCCAAATGAGGTGCCTCTTCAGGCATTGTCTTTCAAGATATGTCTTCCCTTTTTACATTTTCCTTGCTCTGCTGTCCTCTTGTTTGAAGGCCTGACCCCTTGCCGATCAAGTATTTGGATGGCCAAAAGTACTACGCTGCCAGGATTGCTTCACTTTTGTGAATTGTGCTTAAGGACTTGCTGACCCTTCCCGTTTTCTGACTCAAGTCAATTCTGACAGTCCCTTCTTGCTCCTAGATCCTACACTTCTGGTAGAGCCTTGTCTCTTTGTAGATGCTTAATGTCTTTTCTTCCCTTTCTTATTTCAAAGAGGTTTCAAAAGGAAAAACAACCAGCCCCCTCCACACACACACTGTCCCTCAGCCCCACCACCGCTGATTGCTCCTTGGGGAAGCCACCCTTCGCCACGTACTCAGAGAAGTCAGGGAGCTCATTGAGAAGGGCAGTCAAGCAGGGGCTGTTGGGAACTCTGGGGATATTGGGGACGGTGTCCTTGCAAGCTTTCCTGGGCATGGGATGCCTGCTCACGGGCTCTGCCAGTCCACAAAGCTCTGCCTGGGTTCTGCCGTGTGGCAGAGCTGCGATGGGGTGGTGGGGGCTGACGTCGGGGACACTGTCCTTGATGAGACGCATGCCATTGTCGGAGGGCTGCAACGGCTTCTTGGTGCTGCCGGGCAGGGTGTGGACCTCAGGGAGGCCCTGCACCCAATGCTGAGCCGCGTGGTGCCGGGGCTTCGCATCAACCACGGCCCATGGTCCTAGGCCCATCGGCTGGTGGGGCACCAGCGTCCCTGTCACCACCTGCTGTCCCCAGCCGTGGGCATGAAGCTCACGCCAGGCACCTCCAATTCCATTGGTATCCGTAGGGGAAACCTCTGTGTTGGGGGAAGCGAAGAGGGGTGATGGGCTGAGATATTGGCAGGCAGAGCTGGTTGGGGGCTTACCTGGAGGGCAGGAGCACCAGGACGAGCAGGAGCCTGGTGCTGTACTGCCTGTGGCAGTTGGGGAGTCTGGGGTTGGTTTGGGACAAACTGTGTTCTAGGGTGTCTGTCCCCACGGCAATCATTCCGCCAGCACTTGCTTCAGCCAGCCTTGCACTGGTTTGTTTTTTCATATCACAACAACTTCCCATCTCTGCGATTTCCCATCCTGCTGATGACTTCCTGTCCTCAACTAAACTTAATAAAAGACCCAAAGCCTCTCCATGGGACAACAGGGTAATGTGTGGGTCGCAAGTGCTAAGGTGTGCCTTGGAAACCTCTTCCTTGTTTTGCCAAATAAGGGAGAATACTCAAATGACCCTGTCACCAAAATCCGGGAATAAACCTCGTAACACCAATGTAGTGTTAAAAGGCAGGCATTCTTTATTGCAGCGCTGGATGCACGGGGGATAGCTCCACCCAACGTGCATGCCAGGTGATCACCAACACACAGGTTATGTAGGATCAAAACATACATATTCATCGTTTTTCTCAGAAAGGGCAGTCCTATGATAATCATTTCTTGGAATCCATTTCCATATTCTCCTCCCCGTCACGCATGCTCAGTGATTTGAGTCGGTGGTCCTCAAGGGTCTCTGGTGGTCATCAGTGGTCTCGCACCCGTGCCCGCTGGGTGACCTCCTTCTTGCAGGCATGTGCAGTATCCTTGCTGTGGATGCACCTGTCCATAACGACTTACTTCATAAGATTAACATCTCCAAACCTATTGTTCAGTTTGGTAGGGACTGTACATGGGACATAGCAGCACTGTACCTTGCCATGGTCAGTGAGCTTCATTGCCTATTACCTTGGTTGCAAACTAATTATCTCAACCTGATCCTATAGTTTCTGTTTCACGGCCCCTATCCCACGGTTACAGTCCTGTTGGCAAGAGTCAGCTGGAAGCAAGGGACGTGGTCTCAGCAGCCCCACAAGAACTGGATGCTGTTGTCCTTCTCTCGCACCAAGCAGCATCCCTCTCTCCTGCCCACATCTCTGCGTGCCCCTCCTGACCTGCTGAGGATCAGCACCACCCTGCACCTTCATCTCCAAGGTGGGAACAAGGAGCAGATCTTCTCTGTCCACCTAACCTTTTTCTCTTTAGCCTGGGAAGGACCCGAAACGATCCTATGTTTAGGCATGTCCACCAGCAGTGGAAGATCAGTGCTGAGCAGAGCCGCCGCAGCTGCCTTGCCGTGCCGCTCAGAGGCAACCTTCCTTCCTGCTCCCATTCCCCAGCATCTCCTTGGCCTTCGGGCAGCTTTCAAAGCTCACAGGCAGGCAACGCCGAGCCACGGGAACGCCCCGCTCCTACTTTCTCCCTAATATTTCCACAGTGAGTAAATCTCCATCCTTTTAGGGCTCTCAAATCTATTATTTTTACATTTGCAGTGGATTCCCTGGCTGGCCCTGTTATTAATGAAAACCTCCAGGAAAGCTCCTCAAATACAGCTTTGACTTTCTGCCCAGGACCTGTGGACAAGGGGAAAAAAAAAATAAAAAATAAGGCAACATTAATAAAGCAGGAGGTTTCTATTAAGTCTGAGGGACTGGACGCTCTGGCTTTCTTGGATGCTGAAATCCTCTAGTGCGAGCTAAATCTCATACACTTCATTTTCCCAATCTCTCCTTCAATATATTTTAAGAGAACATTGCTAGTAGCAGAGTAAATAATGCCCTAACTGCAAACGTGGGGTCTGCAGGGTGGTGTGGGGTCAGCCTATGGGCTGTGGCATCCTCCACTGTGCTCTGCTTGTGGTCTCAGCCCTCACTCCGTAATCAGGGGGTTGAGCTTGAAGAGGTTTTAATTAGCCGCGAATACAAATAACAAGCAATTCCTTGGAGGCTGGGGAAGGAGGTGTGTGAGCTAACGTTATGGAGATGTGCACTGAGTCACAAAATAGGCAAATCAACGAGCTCTGTAACCAACACCACCTTGGTGTCAGCAAACCTCCCCCCAGCCCTCTTTCCTGCTAGCAAGACGCGTTTCCCACCTGCCCGCGAGGGAACTCTCCATTTGCAGGCTCTGCTGTCTTCTTTGCACAGCACCTGCTTTTTATACCTCTCAGCTCCTCCTAAAGATGCCGGGTTTCCTTGGTAAAAGCTGTTATCTGGGAGCGTGCACGCCAGCTTTCGCTGCAGAAGAAAAGGGAGCAAGTCCATGGGGTCCTGCGAGCACAAGGTCAGGCTGGGAGATGACTTGACTTTGCTTTTATGCCTTTCACTGCTTCACAGAGCATGCTGAAGGTGAGCTAAATGCAGCATCATCAGCGTGGGCAGGTGAGGGACCATCTTTGTGTCTTGTTTTGGCACCAACAGCTCGCACGCAGCCACCAGCCTGTGACGGATGCTGCCAGCACAGGCGCAAGGGTTGCTTTCCATTTGTGTGCTGGCACCTCTTTCACTCTGGATTGCTGTGCGTTGCTGGGGATGGGGCTGCTGTGCTTGCAGAAAACATGAGGACCAAACGGATTGTTGCCTGGTGCTGTTTTGGGGAGTAAATCTGAAGGGACTGTGCTAGCTAGAAAGACATAACCTTCCTTGGGAGCAGGAGCCTGCATGTTCTTCGCAGTCATTCACGCTGGTGGTTTTAACCCAGCAGGACCCTTAGGTGTTGCTATAATGCAAATGCTGATGCTTTCTGATAGTGCCAGAGTATCAGAAGCACCTTTCTCCCGCCTGAAAAACGCCAGGCCAGTCCCAAGCTGCAGAGGCAGCAGAGTTCAGCCAACGTCAGGCAGGAGCCTTGAGCTCAGAGTGTCCTGATGCTGACACACACACACAACCAAAGCCCCCTGCAATAAGCAGTAAATGAGAGAAGGGGACGGCACCGATTCAAATTAATAAGATGCGGTGTAGCTTATAAGGCATTTCTGGGGCTTGAGAAGGCAACTGTGAAGGGCTCTGGCCCAAAGTTGGGAGTGCAGGTCTGGAAAGCACCATTTGGACGAGAGGCACAAATCCACTGGCAGTTCCGAATAGCCAAAAAAGGACTATTTTGGACTATCTGCCCAGTTCACAGGCCACCTAGTCTGCAAACACATCCCAGCCCTCTCTACAAGATCAAGGTACGTAAGGCACGATACAAATGTAAATCTCACTTTGAAAGCCACAGTGAGTGGCCCTGCTTTGTGACGTGCTGCCTTTGTCCTACGTAACACTCAGAAACCAAGGTGTAATCACGTTGTTTTGGATGCAAAGCTTAGAAAGACCGTCTTCTCCAGCTGAAGTTTCCTCTAGTGGAAAGATGCATGCAGGAACAGCGCTGGGATGGGCAGTTGTAGCTCTTGGATGGAGATGATGCATTCTAGGGCTGGAGCAGCGTGGATCCCATCTGTTCCTAGCAGTGCCAAAATTGCTCTGGGTTCTTGCTGTTCCCTGTCTGGCCAGGGCTGGGAGAGGCTGAGAACTGCGTCTGTAAGCAGTGCTCTGCACAAAGCACTGCGGGTTTGGGATGGATTGATAGCTGCTGTGATTTTAGATGTCATGTGGCTTCACACATAGTCGGTAAAGCTCCTCTCCATTTTCCCAGTAACCAAACGTGAATCACATCACAACAGGGCTCCATTGCCATCCACCCTGAGAAAGCAGCAATGGATTCTTCCGCTAGGTTGGTAGAAGGATGGTAACAGCATCTTCATAGCACTCATCCTCCTTGCCCTCTGCCCTACTTGACCCATCACAGGTCAAATTCAGTGCTGCCACCATGAAACACGTGGCCTGCTCCTGTTGGGGAGAAGGGTCCAAGGATGATGCTGTGAATAATTCACATCCTTGGTAGATGAGGTGTGAAATGGGTCCCTGAACAGATGATGTAGCTTTAGCACTGGGAAAGCATCACAACACATCCGTGCAATGGCTCGCTCAGGTGGGGCCAAGAGCATGGAAGGAGGTTTCCTCTCTGCAGGCTGTGCTGTGGGAAGCCCTGCAAGGAGCCGGGTACAGGATTGCCCTGGCTCCATCCCCCCGCAGTGGTTTTACAGGCCCCAGCAGGACTCGTATTGAGTGGAAGCACGTGAATTGAGGGGAGGGGGCAGAGAGAGAGTAACTCCCTGCGAGTGGCCAAATGTCATAAACACACTCACTAACCACTTTTCAGAATACACACGTAATCATAGGTGGTATTTATATTTTTACCACCCCAGTGAGACTTTGGCAACTAAATCGGATTTTCCCACCCTGACCCAAATAAACGTTCAGGAGTGGAAAGAACAGATTGCCTTTGCCGGAAACAACCATGTGCTCATTCCAGGGGGATGGCAGCTGAGCGATCCTCATTTCTCTGGACCACTTAGACCTTGCAAAGCTCCCCCCTCTTCTCCCCGAGCTCTGGAGAACCCACTCACATTGGGCCTGATCCAAGCTCCACCAAAGTTGGTGGAAAGTCTCCATCTGGCTCACACAGATTTGTACCAATCCCTTGGCCATTAAAATGGAGCCAAAAAGGTTGGGTGGGTAGAGTCCAAACATCTCCATCCCTCCTCAGAAAAATCTTTACCCACATTTCAGACCTGATCCATGAAATGTCCTCCATTAGGAATGGACACGGGGGAGCGATCCCCAGGAAAGGGCCGCCCTCCCCTACCCCCAGTGGGGTACCTTTAAGGCCACAGGCTCCCCAACTGCCAGGATAGCCCTTGATGGCTATTTGCATAGCCATCACAGTGGCCTCCTGATGTCACAAGCTACCTCACCACATTCTGTTCCGGACCCTATAAATACTGGCCCCCCAGCACTTGTCCCACATTCGCTGAGCTTTCGAGTCCTCGAATTCTCCAGTGGTTGGAAGAATGAAGAGACAAAGAGGCGAAGCGAGCGGGCGCTCACCTCTGTGTGGGCGCCCACAGAAGCAGCTGCAGGAGGCGCGGAGGAAGAGGCTGCGTCAGAGGGGAGGCACCATCAGCTACGCGGTCCTCTTCCACGTAGCTGATGGTGCAGAGCCAATGGAGGTGGATCCACCTGAAGATGAGGAGGAGCCGATGGAGGTGGATCCACCTCCAGGATGGCTCCCCTGGCACCACAACATCGTGCCAGGGCTCCCCTCCACACCACCATCGACGCGGTGCCGTAGGGTCATCCGGCCAGTGCCCCACCGCCGGCCCTGCCTCCGCGCTCGGCGCTAGCCGGGAGGCTGACCCTCCGCGCCTGGCCGGCCTGCAGGCTTCCTTCCCGTCCCCCGTCCTCTGCCCTACCCCTCACCCCTTCTGAAGGGGTGTCATCTCTTCTGCACTGAGCCCCGAGAAAAGGGGACAAGACAACATGGCGTCACAGCTTCAGCCGCTGCGCCAGGAGAAGTCCCTCAGCGGGCCACCGAGGTCCCTGGGGCCTGGAGACGGGGTCTCTTCGGCCTGGAGACAAGAAGGCTGCTCGACGGGAGGCTGCAGAGGAAGCCAGACGCTCCACGGCGGCACACGAAGAACAGCAGTGTGTCAAGCAAAGACGTAAGAGCTACTCCTCTGGAGAGGCAGACCACCACAGGCCTGCCAGGAAGGAGTGCTGGCCTTCAGCATTAAGGCCCCTTCTAGCTGTCTTGTTCGTTCTTTTCAAGGTTGGGCAATTAAAAAATAAATAAATAACTAAATGAAAGTAACAGTGAAAATGCTTTCCCTCTCTCTTCTCTGGTACTTTGGTAACTGTGTCCAGGCTCCACTTGCCCCATGGAAGGGGACGTGCGAGTGCCCCCTGCATTGCAAAATCAGCCAGGGGCTCCTGACAGCCGTTTAACTGGGCTTTAAGGGATGCTCCTGTACCCTGTTCTGCAGGGGCAGCACCTTCCAGGGGAGGAATGGAAACCCCATCCAGGACCCTGCAACATCTGAAGCCCTGATGGCTCTCGCTCTGCAGCCTGGAGGGCTCAGTGCAGTGGACACAGGGTCCCCTGTGCTGGAAGGGCTTCGGCAGATCTGTTGGCGAGTGGGCCAGTGACTTTGGGTCATCATGGCCACTGGGGTCTGTCCTGGGCCATAAAACTCTTCTAGGGGTCACACAGTGACTTAATGAAATCCTGTAGTCACCTGGGGACAGGTTCAGGTAATGAAGAAAGAAAAAAACAGGCGAGAACAATAATCCTTTGCAATGGCTTCTCTTCCTCTTGCTTTCTCTTAGTCTGTTGGGTTTTTTGTTGCTTTGGGGTTTTTTCCCTGTTATTGTACTGGTTCCTGGTTTTTTCCTTCTGGTCTCCTGACTTTTCTGTAGCACTTTCTTTTCCCAGCATCTCTTTTTCTCCCCCCCCTCCCCTTTTCTG
This sequence comes from Grus americana, assembly GCF_028858705.1. Taxonomy (NCBI): domain Eukaryota; kingdom Metazoa; phylum Chordata; class Aves; order Gruiformes; family Gruidae; genus Grus; species Grus americana. Next base: position 665 of record NC_072888.1, on the reverse strand, counting down.
CACTTGTGGTTTTTTCTGTGCAAACCAGGGCCCACATTTCATTTACATCTTGCCTGGCACGCCTGCTGATGTTTGTGCACAGTGCCCTAGGCCGTGGTTTGCATGTGTTGATGTGCTCCCATTTAGTCTCTCCTTTTATTTCTTTGGAGAAAAAAAAAGATATAGCTTTCCCTAGTGGTGCCTTCATATTAAAAAAAATCCCCCACACTTTAAAGTCTTCTCTAATGCCCTTTCTCTCCCCTTGATCAGGCACTGGGCACTGCAAAGGGACACACAGGGACCACAGTCCCAGTGCCTGGCAGTGCGGCACCACTGCCCTTCCTGTCCCAAGTAGATCCAGCGCTGGAGGAAGAGCCCAAGATCTCAAACACCTCCAGACAGGTCTGGAGGTCTGGCCTGACAACACATTCCATCCTCTCCTGCAGCACCTTCTCCCCTGCCCAGCACCAAGGAGGTCTCGGGCTGCCGGCAGACTCAGGAAGCCTTCAGTTATGCTTCCATCATGGCTCCAGCCCTGGAAGAAATGTATTTATTTATCAATAAAAAATGAGACTGTGATCTCATGTCAGGGATGAAGCAGGTCCTGACAAGTCATGCCAAACAGTTCCTGTTACTGCAGGGACCAGAATAGCAACATGCACGCCGGGGCTCTGCTAGCGGGATGG
>NC_072887.1:940236-1012294 GCF_028858705.1 Grus americana | reverse complement strand
GCATGACGCGTGGGGACCCAACAGGAGGAGCCAGCAGTGCTGAGGGAGCTGCATCTAGATTAGCTTTGCTGGTCACGGGACTGGGAAGCTCGCCGAGGACGGAAGAGAGCAAACACCACTCCTGTCTTCGAGGAGGACAGGAATGAAGACCTTCGAAACCATGTGTTGCATCTCTCCAGTGTGGAGAAGGATGGAGGCATTTGCAAGACTGACAGAAGAGCCCACAGAAAGAAGTGGACGAGGACGTCTGAAGGCTCTTTCAAGACTCCCTATGGAGAGAGCTGTTCTTCTACACCCGACACCATCATTACACCAATCTGCAACACTGCCGCTCCTGCTCTCATCTGAGGCTCTTTTCTCCTCCAATGAACAGGAAGTCAAGCAAAAATGCTCAGGAGCTGGTTGCAAGGAAAGCCACAGGTTTCCACCGCATGCATTTCCAGTGGTCTTGCTGGAACAGGTGACCCAGAGAGATTGTGGCGTCTCCATCCTTGCAGGTGTTCAAAAGCCCTGGGCAAAGCAGCTCTAGGTGGCCGCTCGAGCAAGGGGCTCGGACCACATGACCTCCAGAGGTCCCTCCCAACCTCAGCTACCCCCACGTCTGTGGTTCCCATGTGCAGCTGGACAGGAGGAAGGCAGGTGACGTTACGCAGGTGTAGCCACGCTGACGGAAGACCATTGTAGACGGAAGAGTCAGTGATCTGCAGGCAGTTTCCGGTTCTGTGCTGTGCCCAGGGATCCCACTTGTTTTCCTTTGATGTGTCGGAAGACACATCCCAGCATGTGCTCAAACACCATGGCAGCTTGGGAGCCGGTTACTTGGTCCCTTCTTTGGAATTGCTCATAGACTCCTCAGAAACAGCGTCCTTGGGCTGACTGGGCCCACAGGAGTACGTCTGCAGAGAAAGGCAAAGAATTGGAGGTGAAGGCACCTCCTGAAGTCAGATTCCCTGCCCTGCTCTGAGTCACTGAGTCATGGTATAGTCGAGGTTGGAAGGGGCCTCCGGACCATCTGGTCCAAGCCCCTTGCTCAAGCAGGGCCACGTAGAACCGGTTGAGCAGGACCATGTGCAGCCAGCTTCTGCGTACCCCAAGGAGGGACACCACAACCTCTGTGGGCAACCTGTGCGAGGCTCAGCCACTCTAAGACTGAGCAGAGTTTCCTCATGTTCAGAGGGAACATGCTGTCTTACAGTTTGTGCCCACGGCCTCTGGCCCTGTCACTGGGCCCTGATCTGAGCAAGAGCCTGGCTCCGTCTTCTTTGCACCCTCCCTTCAGGCACTTCTGGACATTGATAAGGTCCCCTCGAACCATCTCGTCTGTAGGATAAACAGGCCTCTCGCCTGCTTGTCCGGCGTGGAAGAAGGAACTCGATTGCTGCAGAAGCCTCCAAAGAACAGGAGGAAATGGAACGAAGCTGCGTCGGGGGAAGTTCAGAGTGGGCACGAGGAAAAGGTTCTCGCCGAGAGGGCGGGTGACGGGAAACAGGCTCTCCAGGGAAGCGGCCGCGGCACAAGCCTGCCTCTGCAGCAGAAGGGCTTTTGCCGCAGAACTGCCGCCGGCTCCTTGCCTTCTCCTACGCGGAGAAAGAGGTGCTGCGGGTGCTCAGGACCCTGATGCTCTTTGCACCGTCGGAAAGGACCGTCTCCCGCAGATCCCCCAGCTGACGGTGACTCGCAGGACTGCCTGGTGGTCACCTGCTGGGCTGGGGGCTGCTGGGGCTTTGTGCTGGGGCACAGCGGGACAGGAGGAGCCGGGGAGGCGGGAGATGACGGGAGACGAGTCCCCCCCCCCCCGCCCCCCAGGTCTGTCCTTGGCCCAGGGCTCCGTGCTGCTTTCTGCGTGGGGCCGTGTCCGTGAGTCCTGCAGGGAGCCGTCTGTCCTGGCTCCCCCGCCAAAGGGCTGCTCCCCCCGGGGAAGGGATGGGGGAGAGTCCCCCCCCGCCCTTGCCTGCCCCGCTGGCGGTGACTCGGCCCTGGGGGGCTCGGCGCCCTTCGGGGCTCGCCGGCCCTGATCTGGGGCTCAGCGGGGCTTTGGCACCTCTGGGGTGCCGTTTCCGTGCCTCCCCGCGCTCCCTCCCCCTCCCACACAGGCAGGGAGCCGTTCTGGAGAAACAGCTTTTAATTGACAAAACACAAGTTGAAATGTCCCATGTCTAACCCCCCTCCCCCCCACCCCCAAACGCACCACCCCTCCTCCCCCATCCCCCACTCCCCCCACCTCCACCTCATCCCTGCTCGGGCTCTACTTCCCCCCCTGCCACCCGCGTGCTGCCTGCCAGAGCCCTGCGCTTGCTGGCCGGCTTTGGCAAGGCGCTCTGCCCCCGCTTCTTGCCCCGCTTCTCGCAGGCGGCAGCCTGGGACGGTGGCAGGGCCATCCCCGCAGCCCCCCACGGCTCCCGGGGCTCCATCCCGATGCCGTAGAATTCCTCGAGGCTCAGGATGGCGTCGGTGATCTCGGACGCTGTAGTCGGGGGTGAGCAGCTCCTCGGGCAGCGAGAGCCAGGCAAAGTCGCAGGGGGGGATGGCTGCGCCGGTGCCACCAAGCTCCCCAGGCACGGGGCCGCTGCTGGGGCTGTCCTGGCTGACCCCCACCGTGTCCGGGGAGCAGCCGAAGAGCCTCAGGGCCTCTTCGAGAGGCACCTCCTCGGACACGGTGAGGTCGCCTGCCGGGTCCCCAAGGGCTTGGTCGTGGGGGCAGCAGAAGGGCAGGGTTGGTCATCGCTGCCCGGGGTGAAGTTGCTGCCCCCGTGTGCCTCCGCAGGGTGGCCGTGCCGGAGGTGGTGAGCCGGGCAGGTTGTCCCTCATGCCGGTAGCCGGGGATGGACGCCGGCAACACTGGGGAGGCAGGGGCCACACGCGCTCGCCTCTGCGCCGGTGTCCCCAGGGTCCCCAGGCGCGGCTGCGCCGCATCCTCCTGGCTGGCCTCCACCCCATCCAGGGAGCAGCCCAAGAGACTTAGGCCTCTTCGAGAAGCTCCCTGTCCGACACCCGAGGTCTGCTGCCAGGTCCCCCAGGGCTGGGCTGGGGGAGCCATGGCTGCCCAGGGGGACGTTGGTGCCCGGTGTGCCCCCACAGGGGTGGCCGTGCCACAGACGTCGGTCTGGGCAGGCCCCCTCGATGTGCTGGTTGCCGGGGATGGGCGTCGGCAACACCGGGGGGGCTGGGGCCACCGCTCTCCCCTGTGCCGGTGTCACCGGAGTCCCCAGGCATGGGGCTGCTGCCGGGACCGTCCTGGCTTGCCCCCACGGCATCCAGGGAGCACCCAAAGAGCCTGAGGGCCTCCCTGAGAAGCTCCTCCTCGGAGACTGCAAAGTCTCCATCCGCGTCCCCAAGGGCTCGGTGGTGGGGCCAGCAGAGGGGCTGGGGGGGCTTCGCGGCCCGGGGGGACGTTGGTGCCCGGGTGTGCCCCCGCAGGGCTGGCCGTGCCAGGGTGGTAATCGCGGCAGGCTGCCCCTCGATGTGCCGGTAGCCGGGCTGTATGTGGGCAGCGCTGGGGGGCTGGGCCTCCCTCTCCCCTGATGGTGGTAGGGTGCGAGGTGTGGCGGCTGTGCCTGGGGGGTCAGAGGGGCTGCCCAGGCCGGGAGGGTCGTGCAGCCCCCGGGGCCCCACAGGGCAGCACGCGGCAGAGCAGCGGTGCCATGGCTGAGCGCGGAGCTGTCCGGGGCAGGCACGCTGGCGACCGTCCACTGGATGTGGAAGACGCGGGGGTGGAAGAAGCAGCCGCACGGAGCCCTCTGCAGACCTGTGTGGGTGAGAGGGAGCCGTGCTGGGCTGGGAGGACCCTCGAGGGCCAGCCACGAGCCGGCCCCGATGGCCGACGTCCCCCGGCTCTGTGCCGGGCACGTGGGGAGCTTGTGGCCGGGGCGCTCCGCGCGGGGTGAGCTGCTGTGCCGGGGGGCCGGGGATGCAAACCAGGGAGGAGACTCGCCCACAGGAGGTGAAACGGGAGAGATGGCCCCAAGTATTTGGGAATTTCGGGGGAACTGGATTTCCTGGGCACGCAGCACCCAGGCCAGAACTGCCAGGGGGACGGGGTGCTGGGGGCGCGGGGTGGCAGAGCAGCCAGGGGTGCCGTACCTGCTGGTGGTAGTGCCTGGGGGCCCTGGGGTGCCACCCACACTGAGGGGGCCCAGGCTGCGGGGAAGGGCTGCTGCTGGAGGGGCAGTTGGCACAGGGTGGCTGAGCCTGGAGGAGAGACAGGAGCGATGGCCGGCGGTCACCTCCGCTCTTGCCCCCAAGAGCGTCCCCGGGCTGCAGGTGGTCGGGGTGGGTGCCTACCTCGGGGGTAGAAGGTTTGGGGAAGGACAAGCGTCTGCAGGAGCGGGGGTGCCGGGGGTGCCGGGGGCCGCGCGCTGGGAGCCGCAGTGGTGGCGGCGGTGGCGGCACATGTCGCGTTCTGGCTGTTGGCTGCTAAGGACTCTGTGGCGTCTCCCAGGAGGGAATGTGGGTCTCCGCGTGTTTCCGCCCCGCCCCAACAGCCTCCCCAGCCTGGGGAGGGAAAGGCTTCGGGGGGGGGGGGCCTTGCTGCGTTCCCAGAGCTGGCACGTCCCTGGGATTCGTGGGACTCGGTGGGACGAGTGCCACGCCTGGAGTGCTGGCACGGAGGCTGCAGGCTGTTCAGGAGGGGTAGGCAGGGCAGGCGAGGTGGAGGGGTCGCACTCTGTGGAAGGGAGAGCTTGGACGGTACGGCCCTTACGGTCAGCAAGGGTGTGGTGAGAGCCTCTGGCTGAGGATGAGGGGCATGGAAAACAAAGCGGCTGTTGTAGTGGGTGTCTGCTCCCGATGGCCCGGCCGGGATGCCGCACTGCGGACTTATGCCATAGGCCATGAGGAGAAATCTCTGCACGAGTAGCCCTTGTCCTGATGGTGCAGATGTTCTGTTGGGCGGTCGGTCACTGGAACAGGCTGCCAGGGAAGTGGTCACGGCCCCAGGGCTGTCAGAGTTCAAGGAGCATCTGAGCGACTGTCGTAGTCATATGATTGAATTGTAGCTAGTCCTGCGGGGAGCAGGACATTGGACTTGATGATCCTTATGGGTCCCTTCCAAGTCGAGATGGTCTATGATTCTACGAAATAAAGATGCAAGTCACGCACCGAGTTCATCCAGAAAAGATCTGCCTGGGTTGGGTTTATTCTAAGTTGGGACGCAAGCTGGTGGAGAAGGTGGGGTCCTGTGGGCTGAAGTTTGGGGGTGGGGGGGAGGGGGGTTAGACATGGGACATTTCAACTTGTGTTTTGTCAATTAAAAGCTGTTTCTCCAGAACGGCTCCCTGCCTGTGTGGGAGGGGGAGGGAGGAGCGCGGGGGGGCACCGGGAAACGGCACCCAAGAGGTGCCAAAGCCCCGCTGAGCCCCAGATCAGGGCCGGCGAGCCCCGAAGGGCGCCGAGCCCCCCCAGGGCAGAGTCACCGCCAGCGGGGCAGGCAATGGCAGGGGGGGTGGGGGGGGGGGTTTACCCTGTCCCACCCTCGCCTCAAGAATCTGGCTGCCCCCTCCCCTCGCGGTGGCTCCCGGTCTCAGGGAAGCTCTTGGTGGGCCACCCAGTTGCACCCCGCGGCTGGGATGCGTGGGGATGGAGACCCGTGTCCCCGGGGCCCTGTGTCCCCGGCCACGTGCGGTGCTGGGTGCACAGAGCTGCAGCATGGCCCAGGGCGGGCCTGGGGGGCGGGGGCTGGGGGGGGGGGGGATGTGCCTGAAGGCTGGGGTCCTCTCAGCCCCGCCAAGGTTTTAGCAGGGGATGACCCCACCCTATCCCTGTCCTGCACCCGTGTCACCCCCGGGTGGCCCCATCTGCCCCAGACAGGCAAGTCTGTGGGGGAAACTGAGGCAGGAGCCCCTGGGTGACGCTGGGAGGACCCATGGCCTGGGCCCGCAGGTCCCAGCCCCCTGCACCCCCAAAGCTGGGAAGGGACCCAGGTGTGTGGGTGCTCCTGCAGCAGGGCTGCCCCCCAGTAGCAAGAGCCTGCACCCCTGCAGGGGTGGAGGCAGCCCAGGGGTGCAGCTCCGAGCACGTGGGCTGCAGGTCTGAGCATGCAGGTGCAGCGCAGAAGATGTGGGGTGTGGGGCCAAGCACGGAGAGGTGCAGCACGGAGCATAAGGGGGTGCAGCAGTGAGTGTTATAGTTGAATTGAGACAAATAGAGTCCAAAGTAAATTCAATTTCTATTTATTAAGGTAGGAAAGCAAAAGCAGCGCTGGGCGGCCGGGGAGTCGCAGCTCCACCGAGGGCTCGCGAATTCAAACAAGCCAAGCAGCCCCCTTTATAGGTTGATTTCGTGCCTTTCTGCTTCTTCCCTTAGCGTGGCTCCTTCAAGTCTGGGTAGTTTGTTAGAGAGATACAAATTGTCATAGTAACACAGCACTGCACTTTGCAACCTTGTGATCAAGCCTCGCCAAACAGGATGTTCTCTGGTGCAGAAAGATTGCTTTTCTCCTCTAACCCATTTTGATCACCAAATTACCTCCAATTACTTATTACAGTGAGCACATGGGGTGCAGCAGTGAGCAAAAGCGGGTGCCGGGCCGCGCACGTGGGGAGCAGCACCGAGCCTGCGGGGTGCAGCACCGGGCGCGCAAGGGCTGGTGGGTGCAGCCCCAGCTCGTGGGGACGGCACAAAACAACACAGGGTGCAGCACCGAGCAAGCAAGCGTGGTGCTGGGCTCAAAACACGAGGTGCAGCGCCGAGCACGCAGGGTGCAGGGCCGAGGATGTGCTGGGGAGCGAGCAGGCGTGGGCGCCTCTCCGAGATGCCTCCGGGTGAATGCATGACGCGTGGGGACCCAACAGGAGGAGCCAGCAGTGCTGAGGGAGCTGCATCTAGATTAGCTTTGCGTGGTCACGGGGACTGGGAGAGCTCGCCGAGGACGGGAAGAGAGCAAACACCACTCCTGTCTTCGAGGAGGACAGGAATGAAGACCTCGAAACCATGTGGTTGCATCTCTCCAGTGTGGAGAAGGATGGAGGCATTTGCAAGACTGACAGGAAGAGCCCACAGAAGAAGTTGGACGAGGACGTCTGAAGGGCTCTTTCAAGACTCCCTATGGAGAGAGCTGTTCTTCTACACCCGACACCATCATTACACCAATCTGCAACACGTGCCGCTCCTGCTCTCATCTGAGGCTCTTTTCTCCTCCAATGAACAGGAAGTCAAGCAAAAATGCTCAGGAGCTGGTTGCAAGGAAAGCCACAGGTTTCCACCGCATGCATTTCCAGTGGTCTTGCTGGAACAGGTGACCCAGAGAGATTGTGGCGTCTCCATCCTTGCAGGTGTTCAAAAGCCCTGGGCAAGCAGCTCTAGGTGGCCCTGCTCGAGCAGAGGGCTCGGACCACATGACCTCCAGAGGTCCCTCCCAACCTCAGCTACCCCACGGTTCTGTGGTTCCATGTGCAGCTGGACAGGAGGAAGGCAGGTGACGTTACGCAGGTGTAGCCACGCTGACGGGAAGACCATTGTAGACGGAAGAGTCAGTGATCTGCAGGGCAGGTTTCCGGTTCTGTGCTGTGCCCAGGGATCCCACTTGTTTTCCTTTGATGTGTCGGGAAGACACATCCCAGCATGTGCTCAAACACCATGGCAGCTTGGGAGCCGGTTACTTGGTCCCTTCTTTTGGAATTGCTCATAGACTCCTCAGAAACAGCGTCCTTGGGCTGACTGGGCCCACAGGAGTACGTCTGCAGAGAAAGGCAAAGAATTGGAGGTGAAGGCACCTCCTGAAGTCAGATTCCCTGCCCTGCTCTGGGCAGTCACTGAGTCATGGTATAGTCGAGGTTGGAAGGGGCCTCCGGAGGCCATCTGGTCCAAGCCCCTTGCTCAAGCAGGGCCACGTAGAACCGGTTGAGCAGGACCATGTGCAGCCAGCTTCTGCGTACCTCCAAGGAGGGAGGCACCACAACCTCTGTGGGCAACCTGTGCGAGGCTCAGCCACTCTAAGACTGAGCAGAGTTTCCTCATGTTCAGAGGGAACATGCTGTCTTACAGTTTGTGCCCACGGCCTCTGGCCCTGTCACTGGGCCCTGGTCTGAGCAGAGCCTGGCTCCGTCTTCTTTGCACCCTCCCTTCAGGCACTTCTGGACATTGATAAGGTCCCCTCGAACCATCTCGTCTGTAGGATAAACAGGCCTCTCGCCTGCTTGTCCGGCGTGGAAGAAGGAACTCGATTGCTGCAGAAGCCTCCAAAGAACAGGAGGAAATGGAACGAAGCTGCGTCGGGGGAAGTTCAGAGTGGGCACGAGGAAAAGGTTCTTCGCCGAGAGGGTGGCGGGTGACGGGAACAGGCTCTCCAGGGAAGCGGCCGCGGCACCAAGCCTGCCTCTGCAGCAGAAGGGCTTTGTGCCGCAGAACTGTGCCGCCGGCTCCTTGCCTTCTCCTACGCGGAGAAAGAGGTGCTGCGGGTGCTCAGGACCCTGATGCTCTTTGCACCGTCGGAAAGGACCGTCTCCCGCAGATCCCCCAGCTGACGGTGACTCGCAGGACTGCCTGGTGGTCACCTGCTGGGCTGGGGGCTGCTGGGGGCTTTGTGCTGGGGCACAGCGGGACAGGAGGAGCCGGGGAGGCGGGGAGATGAGCGGGGAGACGAGTCCCCCCCCCCCCCCCCAGGTCTGTCCTTGGCCCAGGGGCTCCGTGCTGCTTTCTGCGTGGGGCCGTGTCCGTGAGTCCTGCAGGGAGCCGTCTGTCCTGGCTCCCCCGCCAAAGGGCTGCTCCCCCCGGGGAAGGGGATGGGGGAGAGTCCCCCCCCGCCCTTGCCTGCCCCGCTGGCGGTGACTCGGCCCTGGGGGGGCTCGGCGCCCTTCGGGGCTCGCCGGCCCTGATCTGGGGCTCAGCGGGGCTTTGGCACCTCTGGGGTGCCGTTTCCCGGTGCCTCCCGCGCTCCCTCCCCCTCCCACACAGGCAGGGAGCCGTTCTGGAGAAACAGCTTTTAATTGACAAAACACAAGTTGAAATGTCCCATGTCTAACCCCCCTCCCCCCCACCCCCAAACGCACCACCCCTCCTCCCCCATCCCCCACTCCCCCCACCTCCACCTCATCCCTGCTCGGGCTCTACTTCCCCCCCTGCCACCCGCGTGCTGCCTGCCAGAGCCCTGCGCTTGCTGGCCGGCTTTGGCAAGGCGCTCTGCCCCCGCTTCTTGCCCCGCTTCTCGCAGGCGGCAGCCTGGGACGGTGGCAGGGCCATCCCCGCAGCCCCCCACGGCTCCCGGGGCTCCATCCCGATGCCGTAGAATTCCTCGAGGCTCAGGATGGCGTCGGTGATCTCGGGGACGCTGTAGTCGGGGGTGAGCAGCTCCTCGGGCAGCGAGAGCCAGGCAAAGTCGCAGGGGGGGATGGCTGCGCCGGTGCCACCAAGCTCCCCAGGCACGGGGCCGCTGCTGGGGCTGTCCTGGCTGACCCCCACCGTGTCCGGGGAGCAGCCGAAGAGCCTCAGGGCCTCTTCGAGAGGCACCTCCTCGGACACGGTGAGGTCGCCTGCCGGGTCCCCAAGGGCTTGGTCGTGGGGGGCAGCAGAAGGGCAGGGTTGGTCATCGCTGCCCGGGGTGAAGTTGCTGCCCCCGTGTGCCTCCGCAGGGGTGGCCGTGCCGGAGGTGGTGAGCCGGGCAGGTTGTCCCTCATGCCGGTAGCCGGGGATGGACGCCGGCAACACTGGGGAGGCAGGGGCCACCGCGCTCGCCTCTGCGCCGGTGTCCCCAGGGTCCCCAGGCGCGGGGCTGCTGCCGCCGGCATCCTCCTGGCTGGCCTCCACCCCATCCAGGGAGCAGCCCAAGAGACTTAGGGCCTCTTCGAGAAGCTCCCTGTCCGACACCCGGAGGTCTGCTGCCAGGTCCCCCAGGGCTGGGCTGGGGGAGCCATGGCTGCCCAGGGGGACGTTGGTGCCCGGTGTGCCCCCACAGGGGTGGCCGTGCCACAGACGTCGGTCTGGGCAGGCTGCCCCTCGATGTGCTGGTTGCCGGGGATGGGCGTCGGCAACACCGGGGGGGCTGGGGCCACCGCTCTCCCCTCTGTGCCGGTGTCACCGGAGTCCCCAGGCATGGGGCTGCTGCCGGGACCGTCCTGGCTTGCCCCCACGGCATCCAGGGAGCACCCAAAGAGCCTGAGGGCCTCCCTGAGAAGCTCCTCCTCGGAGACTGCAAAGTCTCCATCCGCGTCCCCAAGGGCTCGGTGGTGGGGGCCAGCAGAGGGGCTGGGGGGGGCTTCGCGGCCCGGGGGGACGTTGGTGCCCGGGTGTGCCCCCGCAGGGCTGGCCGTGCCAGGGGTGGTAATCGCGGCAGGCTGCCCCTCGATGTGCCGGTAGCCGGGGCTGTATGTGGGCAGCGCTGGGGGGGCTGGGGCCTCCGCTCTCCCCTGATGGTGGTAGGGTGCGAGGTGTGGCGGCTGTGCCTGGGGGGTCAGAGGGGCTGCCCAGGCCGGGAGGGTCGTGCAGCCCCCGGGGCCCCACAGGGCAGCACGCGGCAGAGCAGCGGTGCCATGGCTGAGCGCGGAGCTGTCCGGGGCAGGCACGCTGGCGACCGTCCACTGGATGTGGAAGACGCGGGGGTGGAAGAAGCAGCCGCACGGAGCCCTCTGCAGACCTGTGTGGGTGAGAGGGAGCCGTGCTGGGCTGGGAGGACCCTCGAGGGCCAGCCACCGAGCCGGCCCCGATGGCCGACGTCCCCCGGCTCTGTGCCGGGCACGTGGGGAGCTTGTGGCCGGGGCGCTCCGCGCGGGGTGAGCTGCTGTGCCGGGGGGCCGGGGATGCAAACCAGGGAGGAGACTCGCCCACAGGAGGTGAACCGGGAGAGATGGCCCCAAGTATTTGGGAAATTCTCGGGGAACTGGATTTCCTGGGCACGCAGCACCCAGGCCAGAACTGCCAGGGGGACGGGGTGCTGGGGGCGCCGGGGTGGCAGAGCAGCCAGGGGTGCCGTACCTGCTGGTGGTAGTGCCTGGGGGCCCTGGGGTGCCACCCACACTGAGGGGGCCCAGGCTGCGGGGAAGGGCTGCTGCTGGAGGGGCAGTTGGCACAGGGTGGCTGAGCCTGGAGGAGAGACAGGAGCGATGGCCGGCGGTCACCTCCGCTCTTGCCCCCAAGAGCGTCCCCGGGCTGCAGGGGTCGGGGTGGGTGCCTACCTCGGGGGTAGAAGGTTTGGGGAAGGACAAGCGTCTGCAGGAGCGGGGGTGCCGGGGGGTGCCGGGGGCCGCGCGCTGGGAGCCGCAGTGGTGGCGGCGGTGGCGGCGGCATGTCGCGTTCTGGCTGTTGGCTGCTAAGGACTCTGTGGCGTCTCCCAGGAGGGAATGTGGGGTCTCCGCGTGTTCCGCCCCGCCCCAACAGCCTCCCCAGCCTGGGGAGGGAAAGGCTTCGGGGGGGGGGGGCCTTGCTGCGTTCCCAGAGCTGGCACGTCCCTGGGATTCGTGGGACTCGGTGGGACGAGTGCCACGCCTGGAGTGCTGGCACGGAGGCTGCAGGCTGTTCAGGAGGGGTAGGCAGGGCAGGCGAGGTGGAGGGGTCGCACTCTGTGGAAGGGAGAGCTTGGACGGTACGGCCCTTACGGTCAGCAAGGGTGTGGTGGAGAGCCTCTGGCTGAGGATGAGGGGCATGGAAAACAAAGCGGCTGTTGTAGTGGGTGTCTGCTCCCGATGGCCCGGCCGGGATGCCCGCACTGCGGACTTATGCCATAGGCCATGAGGAGAAATCTCTGCACGAGTAGCCCTTGTCCTGATGGTGCAGATGTTCTGTTGGGCGGTCGGTCACTGGAACAGGCTGCCAGGGAAGTGGTCACGGCCCCAGGGCTGTCAGAGTTCAAGGAGCATCTGAGCGACTGTCGTAGTCATATGATTGAATTGTAGCTAGTCCTGCGGGGAGCAGGACATTGGACTTGATGATCCTTATGGGTCCCTTCCAAGTCGAGATGGTCTATGATTCTACGAAATAAAGATGCAAGTCACGCACCGAGTTCATCCAGAAAAGATCTGCCTGGGTTGGGTTTATTCTAAGTTGGGACGCAAGCGGTGGGGAGAAGGTGGGGTCCTGTGGGCTGAAGTTTGGGGGTGGGGGGGAGGGGGGTTAGACATGGGACATTTCAACTTGTGTTTTGTCAATTAAAAGCTGTTTCTCCAGAACGGCTCCCTGCCTGTGTGGGAGGGGGAGGGAGCGCGGGGGGGCACCGGGAAACGGCACCCAAGAGGTGCCAAAGCCCCGCTGAGCCCCAGATCAGGGCCGGCGAGCCCCGAAGGGCGCCGAGCCCCCCCAGGGCAGAGTCACCGCCAGCGGGGCAGGCAATGGCGGGGGGGGGTGGTGGGGGGGGGTTTACCCTGTCCCACCCTCGCCTCAAGAATCTGGCTGCCCCCTCCCCTCGCGGTGGCTCCCGGTCTCAGGGAAGCTCTTGGTGGGCCACCCAGTTGCACCCCGCGGCTGGGATGCGTGGGGATGGAGACCCGTGTCCCCGCGGGCCCTGTGTCCCCGGCCACGTGCGGTGCTGGGTGCACAGAGCTGCAGCATGGCCCAGGGCGGGCCTGGGGGGCGGGGGCTGGGGGGGGGGGGGGATGTGCCTGAAGGCTGGGGTCCTCTCAGCCCCGCCAAGGTTTTAGCAGGGGATGACCCCACCCTATCCCTGTCCTGCACCCGTGTCACCCCCGGGTGGCCCCATCTGCCCCAGACAGGCAAGTCTGTGGGGGAAACTGAGGCAGGAGCCCCTGGGTGACGCTGGGAGGACCCATGGCCTGGGCCCGCAGGTCCCAGCCCCCTGCACCCCCAAAGCTGGGAAGGGACCCAGGTGTGTGGGTGCTCCTGCAGCAGGGCTGCCCCCCAGTAGCAAGAGCCTGCACCCCTGCAGGGGTGGAGGCAGCCCAGGGGTGCAGCACCGAGCACATGGGCTGCAGCTCCGAGCACGTGGGCTGCAGGTCTGAGCATGCAGGTGCAGCGCAGAAGATGTGGGGTGTGGGGCCAAGCACGGAGAGGTGCAGCACGGAGCATAAGGGGGTGCAGCAGTGAGTGTTATAGTTGAATTGAGACAAATAGAGTCCAAAGTAAATTCAATTTCTATTTATTAAGGTAGGAAAGCAAAAGCAGCGCTGGGCGGCCGGGGAGTCGCAGCTCCACCGAGGGCTCGCGAATTCAAACAAGCCAAGCAGCCCCCTTTATAGGTTGATTTCGTGCCTTTCTGCTTCTTCCCTTAGCGTGGCTCCTTCAAGTCTGGGTAGTTTGTTAGAGAGATACAAATTGTCATAGTAACACAGCACTGCACTTTGCAACCTTGTGATCAAGCCTCGCCAAACAGGATGTTCTCTGGTGCAGAAAGATTGCTTTTCTCCTCTAACCCATTTTGATCACCAAATTACCTCCAATTACTTATTACAGTGAGCACATGGGGTGCAGCAGTGAGCAAAAGCGGGTGCCGGGCCGCGCACGTGGGGAGCAGCACCGAGCCTGCGGGGTGCAGCACCGGGCGCGCAAGGGCTGGTGGGTGCAGCCCCAGCTCGTGGGGACGGCACAAAACAACACAGGGTGCAGCACCGAGCAAGCAAGCGTGGTGCTGGGCTCAAAACACGAGGTGCAGCGCCGAGCACGCAGGGTGCAGGGCCGAGGATGTGCTGGGGAGCGAGCAGGCGTGGGCGCCTCTCCGAGATGCCTCCGGGTGAATGCATGACGCGTGGGGACCCAACAGGAGGAGCCAGCAGTGCTGAGGGAGCTGCATCTAGATTAGCTTTGCGTGGTCACGGGGACTGGGAGAGCTCGCCGAGGACGGGAAGAGAGCAAACACCACTCCTGTCTTCGAGGAGGACAGGAATGAAGACCTCGAAACCATGTGGTTGCATCTCTCCAGTGTGGAGAAGGATGGAGGCATTTGCAAGACTGACAGGAAGAGCCCACAGAAGAAGTTGGACGAGGACGTCTGAAGGGCTCTTTCAAGACTCCCTATGGAGAGAGCTGTTCTTCTACACCCGACACCATCATTACACCAATCTGCAACACGTGCCGCTCCTGCTCTCATCTGAGGCTCTTTTCTCCTCCAATGAACAGGAAGTCAAGCAAAAATGCTCAGGAGCTGGTTGCAAGGAAAGCCACAGGTTTCCACCGCATGCATTTCCAGTGGTCTTGCTGGAACAGGTGACCCAGAGAGATTGTGGCGTCTCCATCCTTGCAGGTGTTCAAAAGCCCTGGGCAAGCAGCTCTAGGTGGCCCTGCTCGAGCAGAGGGCTCGGACCACATGACCTCCAGAGGTCCCTCCCAACCTCAGCTACCCCACGGTTCTGTGGTTCCATGTGCAGCTGGACAGGAGGAAGGCAGGTGACGTTACGCAGGTGTAGCCACGCTGACGGGAAGACCATTGTAGACGGAAGAGTCAGTGATCTGCAGGGCAGGTTTCCGGTTCTGTGCTGTGCCCAGGGATCCCACTTGTTTTCCTTTGATGTGTCGGGAAGACACATCCCAGCATGTGCTCAAACACCATGGCAGCTTGGGAGCCGGTTACTTGGTCCCTTCTTTTGGAATTGCTCATAGACTCCTCAGAAACAGCGTCCTTGGGCTGACTGGGCCCACAGGAGTACGTCTGCAGAGAAAGGCAAAGAATTGGAGGTGAAGGCACCTCCTGAAGTCAGATTCCCTGCCCTGCTCTGGGCAGTCACTGAGTCATGGTATAGTCGAGGTTGGAAGGGGCCTCCGGAGGCCATCTGGTCCAAGCCCCTTGCTCAAGCAGGGCCACGTAGAACCGGTTGAGCAGGACCATGTGCAGCCAGCTTCTGCGTACCTCCAAGGAGGGAGGCACCACAACCTCTGTGGGCAACCTGTGCGAGGCTCAGCCACTCTAAGACTGAGCAGAGTTTCCTCATGTTCAGAGGGAACATGCTGTCTTACAGTTTGTGCCCACGGCCTCTGGCCCTGTCACTGGGCCCTGATCTGAGCAGAGCCTGGCTCCGTCTTCTTTGCACCCTCCCTTCAGGCACTTCTGGACATTGATAAGGTCCCCTCGAACCATCTCGTCTGTAGGATAAACAGGCCTCTCGCCTGCTTGTCCGGCGTGGAAGAAGGAACTCGATTGCTGCAGAAGCCTCCAAAGAACAGGAGGAAATGGAACGAAGCTGCGTCGGGGGAAGTTCAGAGTGGGCACGAGGAAAAGGTTCTTCGCCGAGAGGGTGGCGGGTGACGGGAACAGGCTCTCCAGGGAAGCGGCCGCGGCACCAAGCCTGCCTCTGCAGCAGAAGGGCTTTGTGCCGCAGAACTGTGCCGCCGGCTCCTTGCCTTCTCCTACGCGGAGAAAGAGGTGCTGCGGGTGCTCAGGACCCTGATGCTCTTTGCACCGTCGGAAAGGACCGTCTCCCGCAGATCCCCCAGCTGACGGTGACTCGCAGGACTGCCTGGTGGTCACCTGCTGGGCTGGGGGCTGCTGGGGGCTTTGTGCTGGGGCACAGCGGGACAGGAGGAGCCGGGGAGGCGGGGAGATGAGCGGGGAGACGAGTCCCCCCCCCCCGCCCCCCAGGTCTGTCCTTGGCCCAGGGGCTCCGTGCTGCTTTCTGCGTGGGGCCGTGTCCGTGAGTCCTGCAGGGAGCCGTCTGTCCTGGCTCCCCCGCCAAAGGGCTGCTCCCCCCGGGGAAGGGGATGGGGGAGAGTCCCCCCCCGCCCTTGCCTGCCCCGCTGGCGGTGACTCGGCCCTGGGGGGGCTCGGCGCCCTTCGGGGCTCGCCGGCCCTGATCTGGGGCTCAGCGGGGCTTTGGCACCTCTGGGGTGCCGTTTCCCGGTGCCTCCCCGCGCTCCCTCCCCCTCCCACACAGGCAGGGAGCCGTTCTGGAGAAACAGCTTTTAATTGACAAAACACAAGTTGAAATGTCCCATGTCTAACCCCCCTCCCCCCCACCCCCAAACGCACCACCCCTCCTCCCCCATCCCCCACTCCCCCCACCTCCACCTCATCCCTGCTCGGGCTCTACTTCCCCCCCTGCCACCCGCGTGCTGCCTGCCAGAGCCCTGCGCTTGCTGGCCGGCTTTGGCAAGGCGCTCTGCCCCCGCTTCTTGCCCCGCTTCTCGCAGGCGGCAGCCTGGGACGGTGGCAGGGCCATCCCCGCAGCCCCCCACGGCTCCCGGGGCTCCATCCCGATGCCGTAGAATTCCTCGAGGCTCAGGATGGCGTCGGTGATCTCGGGGACGCTGTAGTCGGGGGTGAGCAGCTCCTCGGGCAGCGAGAGCCAGGCAAAGTCGCAGGGGGGGATGGCTGCGCCGGTGCCACCAAGCTCCCCAGGCACGGGGCCGCTGCTGGGGCTGTCCTGGCTGACCCCCACCGTGTCCGGGGAGCAGCCGAAGAGCCTCAGGGCCTCTTCGAGAGGCACCTCCTCGGACACGGTGAGGTCGCCTGCCGGGTCCCCAAGGGCTTGGTCGTGGGGGGCAGCAGAAGGGCAGGGTTGGTCATCGCTGCCCGGGGTGAAGTTGCTGCCCCCGTGTGCCTCCGCAGGGGTGGCCGTGCCGGAGGTGGTGAGCCGGGCAGGTTGTCCCTCATGCCGGTAGCCGGGGATGGACGCCGGCAACACTGGGGAGGCAGGGGCCACCGCGCTCGCCTCTGCGCCGGTGTCCCCAGGGTCCCCAGGCGCGGGGCTGCTGCCGCCGGCATCCTCCTGGCTGGCCTCCACCCCATCCAGGGAGCAGCCCAAGAGACTTAGGGCCTCTTCGAGAAGCTCCCTGTCCGACACCCGGAGGTCTGCTGCCAGGTCCCCCAGGGCTGGGCTGGGGGAGCCATGGCTGCCCAGGGGGACGTTGGTGCCCGGGTGTGCCCCCACAGGGGTGGCCGTGCCACAGACGTCGGTCTGGGCAGGCTGCCCCTCGATGTGCTGGTTGCCGGGGATGGGCGTCGGCAACACCGGGGGGGCTGGGGCCACCGCTCTCCCCTCTGTGCCGGTGTCACCGGAGTCCCCAGGCATGGGGCTGCTGCCGGGACCGTCCTGGCTTGCCCCCACGGCATCCAGGGAGCACCCAAAGAGCCTGAGGGCCTCCCTGAGAAGCTCCTCCTCGGAGACTGCAAAGTCTCCATCCGCGTCCCCAAGGGCTCGGTGGTGGGGGCCAGCAGAGGGGCTGGGGGGGGCTTCGCGGCCCGGGGGGACGTTGGTGCCCGGGTGTGCCCCCGCAGGGCTGGCCGTGCCAGGGGTGGTAATCGCGGCAGGCTGCCCCTCGATGTGCCGGTAGCCGGGGCTGTATGTGGGCAGCGCTGGGGGGGCTGGGGCCTCCGCTCTCCCCTGATGGTGGTAGGGTGCGAGGTGTGGCGGCTGTGCCTGGGGGGTCAGAGGGGCTGCCCAGGCCGGGAGGGTCGTGCAGCCCCCGGGGCCCCACAGGGCAGCACGCGGCAGAGCAGCGGTGCCATGGCTGAGCGCGGAGCTGTCCGGGGCAGGCACGCTGGCGACCGTCCACTGGATGTGGAAGACGCGGGGGTGGAAGAAGCAGCCGCACGGAGCCCTCTGCAGACCTGTGTGGGTGAGAGGGAGCCGTGCTGGGCTGGGAGGACCCTCGAGGGCCAGCCACCGAGCCGGCCCCGATGGCCGACGTCCCCCGGCTCTGTGCCGGGCACGTGGGGAGCTTGTGGCCGGGGCGCTCCGCGCGGGGTGAGCTGCTGTGCCGGGGGGCCGGGGATGCAAACCAGGGAGGAGACTCGCCCACAGGAGGTGAACCGGGAGAGATGGCCCCAAGTATTTGGGAAATTCTCGGGGAACTGGATTTCCTGGGCACGCAGCACCCAGGCCAGAACTGCCAGGGGGACGGGGTGCTGGGGGCGCCGGGGTGGCAGAGCAGCCAGGGGTGCCGTACCTGCTGGTGGTAGTGCCTGGGGGCCCTGGGGTGCCACCCACACTGAGGGGGCCCAGGCTGCGGGGAAGGGCTGCTGCTGGAGGGGCAGTTGGCACAGGGTGGCTGAGCCTGGAGGAGAGACAGGAGCGATGGCCGGCGGTCACCTCCGCTCTTGCCCCCAAGAGCGTCCCCGGGCTGCAGGGGTCGGGGTGGGTGCCTACCTCAGGGGTAGAAGGTTTGGGGAAGGACAAGCGTCTGCAGGAGCGGGGGTGCCGGGGGGTGCCGGGGGCCGCGCGCTGGGAGCCGCAGTGGTGGCGGCGGTGGCGGCGCCATGTCGCGTTCTGGCTGTTGGCTGCTAAGGACTCTGTGGCGTCTCCCAGGAGGGAATGTGGGGTCTCCGCGTGTTCCGCCCCGCCCCAACAGCCTCCCCAGCCTGGGGAGGGAAAGGCTTCGGGGGGGGGGGGCCTTGCTGCGTTCCCAGAGCTGGCACGTCCCTGGGATTCGTGGGACTCGGTGGGACGAGTGCCACGCCTGGAGTGCTGGCACGGAGGCTGCAGGCTGTTCAGGAGGGGTAGGCAGGGCAGGCGAGGTGGAGGGGTCGCACTCTGTGGAAGGGAGAGCTTGGACGGTACGGCCCTTACGGTCAGCAAGGGTGTGGTGGAGAGCCTCTGGCTGAGGATGAGGGGCATGGAAAACAAAGCGGCTGTTGTAGTGGGTGTCTGCTCCCGATGGCCCGGCCGGGATGCCCGCACTGCGGACTTATGCCATAGGCCATGAGGAGAAATCTCTGCACGAGTAGCCCTTGTCCTGATGGTGCAGATGTTCTGTTGGGCGGTCGGTCACTGGAACAGGCTGCCAGGGAAGTGGTCACGGCCCCAGGGCTGTCAGAGTTCAAGGAGCATCTGAGCGACTGTCGTAGTCATATGATTGAATTGTAGCTAGTCCTGCGGGGAGCAGGACATTGGACTTGATGATCCTTATGGGTCCCTTCCAAGTCGAGATGGTCTATGATTCTACGAAATAAAGATGCAAGTCACGCACCGAGTTCATCCAGAAAAGATCTGCCTGGGTTGGGTTTATTCTAAGTTGGGACGCAAGCGGTGGGGAGAAGGTGGGGTCCTGTGGGCTGAAGTTTGGGGGTGGGGGGGAGGGGGGTTAGACATGGGACATTTCAACTTGTGTTTTGTCAATTAAAAGCTGTTTCTCCAGAACGGCTCCCTGCCTGTGTGGGAGGGGGAGGGAGCGCGGGGGGGCACCGGGAAACGGCACCCAAGAGGTGCCAAAGCCCCGCTGAGCCCCAGATCAGGGCCGGCGAGCCCCGAAGGGCGCCGAGCCCCCCCAGGGCAGAGTCACCGCCAGCGGGGCAGGCAATGGCGGGGGGGGGTGGTGGTGGGGGGTTTACCCTGTCCCACCCTCGCCTCAAGAATCTGGCTGCCCCCTCCCCTCGCGGTGGCTCCCGGTCTCAGGGAAGCTCTTGGTGGGCCACCCAGTTGCACCCCGCGGCTGGGATGCGTGGGGATGGAGACCCGTGTCCCCGCGGGCCCTGTGTCCCCGGCCACGTGCGGTGCTGGGTGCACAGAGCTGCAGCATGGCCCAGGGCGGGCCTGGGGGGCGGGGGCTGGGGGGGGGGGGGGATGTGCCTGAAGGCTGGGGTCCTCTCAGCCCCGCCAAGGTTTTAGCAGGGGATGACCCCACCCTATCCCTGTCCTGCACCCGTGTCACCCCCGGGTGGCCCCATCTGCCCCAGACAGGCAAGTCTGTGGGGGAAACTGAGGCAGGAGCCCCTGGGTGACGCTGGGAGGACCCATGGCCTGGGCCCGCAGGTCCCAGCCCCCTGCACCCCCAAAGCTGGGAAGGGACCCAGGTGTGTGGGTGCTCCTGCAGCAGGGCTGCCCCCCAGTAGCAAGAGCCTGCACCCCTGCAGGGGTGGAGGCAGCCCAGGGGTGCAGCACCGAGCACATGGGCTGCAGCTCCGAGCACGTGGGCTGCAGGTCTGAGCATGCAGGTGCAGCGCAGAAGATGTGGGGTGTGGGGCCAAGCACGGAGAGGTGCAGCACGGAGCATAAGGGGGTGCAGCAGTGAGTGTTATAGTTGAATTGAGACAAATAGAGTCCAAAGTAAATTCAATTTCTATTTATTAAGGTAGGAAAGCAAAAGCAGCGCTGGGCGGCCGGGGAGTCGCAGCTCCACCGAGGGCTCGCGAATTCAAACAAGCCAAGCAGCCCCCTTTATAGGTTGATTTCGTGCCTTTCTGCTTCTTCCCTTAGCGTGGCTCCTTCAAGTCTGGGTAGTTTGTTAGAGAGATACAAATTGTCATAGTAACACAGCACTGCACTTTGCAACCTTGTGATCAAGCCTCGCCAAACAGGATGTTCTCTGGTGCAGAAAGATTGCTTTTCTCCTCTAACCCATTTTGATCACCAAATTACCTCCAATTACTTATTACAGTGAGCACATGGGGTGCAGCAGTGAGCAAAAGCGGGTGCCGGGCCGCGCACGTGGGGAGCAGCACCGAGCCTGCGGGGTGCAGCACCGGGCGCGCAAGGGCTGGTGGGTGCAGCCCCAGCTCGTGGGGACGGCACAAAACAACACAGGGTGCAGCACCGAGCAAGCAAGCGTGGTGCTGGGCTCAAAACACGAGGTGCAGCGCCGAGCACGCAGGGTGCAGGGCCGAGGATGTGCTGGGGAGCGAGCAGGCGTGGGCGCCTCTCCGAGATGCCTCCGGGTGAATGCATGACGCGTGGGGACCCAACAGGAGGAGCCAGCAGTGCTGAGGGAGCTGCATCTAGATTAGCTTTGCGTGGTCACGGGGACTGGGAGAGCTCGCCGAGGACGGGAAGAGAGCAAACACCACTCCTGTCTTCGAGGAGGACAGGAATGAAGACCTCGAAACCATGTGGTTGCATCTCTCCAGTGTGGAGAAGGATGGAGGCATTTGCAAGACTGACAGGAAGAGCCCACAGAAGAAGTTGGACGAGGACGTCTGAAGGGCTCTTTCAAGACTCCCTATGGAGAGAGCTGTTCTTCTACACCCGACACCATCATTACACCAATCTGCAACACGTGCCGCTCCTGCTCTCATCTGAGGCTCTTTTCTCCTCCAATGAACAGGAAGTCAAGCAAAAATGCTCAGGAGCTGGTTGCAAGGAAAGCCACAGGTTTCCACCGCATGCATTTCCAGTGGTCTTGCTGGAACAGGTGACCCAGAGAGATTGTGGCGTCTCCATCCTTGCAGGTGTTCAAAAGCCCTGGGCAAGCAGCTCTAGGTGGCCCTGCTCGAGCAGAGGGCTCGGACCACATGACCTCCAGAGGTCCCTCCCAACCTCAGCTACCCCACGGTTCTGTGGTTCCATGTGCAGCTGGACAGGAGGAAGGCAGGTGACGTTACGCAGGTGTAGCCACGCTGACGGGAAGACCATTGTAGACGGAAGAGTCAGTGATCTGCAGGGCAGGTTTCCGGTTCTGTGCTGTGCCCAGGGATCCCACTTGTTTTCCTTTGATGTGTCGGGAAGACACATCCCAGCATGTGCTCAAACACCATGGCAGCTTGGGAGCCGGTTACTTGGTCCCTTCTTTTGGAATTGCTCATAGACTCCTCAGAAACAGCGTCCTTGGGCTGACTGGGCCCACAGGAGTACGTCTGCAGAGAAAGGCAAAGAATTGGAGGTGAAGGCACCTCCTGAAGTCAGATTCCCTGCCCTGCTCTGGGCAGTCACTGAGTCATGGTATAGTCGAGGTTGGAAGGGGCCTCCGGAGGCCATCTGGTCCAAGCCCCTTGCTCAAGCAGGGCCACGTAGAACCGGTTGAGCAGGACCATGTGCAGCCAGCTTCTGCGTACCTCCAAGGAGGGAGGCACCACAACCTCTGTGGGCAACCTGTGCGAGGCTCAGCCACTCTAAGACTGAGCAGAGTTTCCTCATGTTCAGAGGGAACATGCTGTCTTACAGTTTGTGCCCACGGCCTCTGGCCCTGTCACTGGGCCCTGATCTGAGCAGAGCCTGGCTCCGTCTTCTTTGCACCCTCCCTTCAGGCACTTCTGGACATTGATAAGGTCCCCTCGAACCATCTCGTCTGTAGGATAAACAGGCCTCTCGCCTGCTTGTCCGGCGTGGAAGAAGGAACTCGATTGCTGCAGAAGCCTCCAAAGAACAGGAGGAAATGGAACGAAGCTGCGTCGGGGGAAGTTCAGAGTGGGCACGAGGAAAAGGTTCTTCGCCGAGAGGGTGGCGGGTGACGGGAACAGGCTCTCCAGGGAAGCGGCCGCGGCACCAAGCCTGCCTCTGCAGCAGAAGGGCTTTGTGCCGCAGAACTGTGCCGCCGGCTCCTTGCCTTCTCCTACGCGGAGAAAGAGGTGCTGCGGGTGCTCAGGACCCTGATGCTCTTTGCACCGTCGGAAAGGACCGTCTCCCGCAGATCCCCCAGCTGACGGTGACTCGCAGGACTGCCTGGTGGTCACCTGCTGGGCTGGGGGCTGCTGGGGGCTTTGTGCTGGGGCACAGCGGGACAGGAGGAGCCGGGGAGGCGGGGAGATGAGCGGGGAGACGAGTCCCCCCCCCCCGCCCCCCAGGTCTGTCCTTGGCCCAGGGGCTCCGTGCTGCTTTCTGCGTGGGGCCGTGTCCGTGAGTCCTGCAGGGAGCCGTCTGTCCTGGCTCCCCCGCCAAAGGGCTGCTCCCCCCGGGGAAGGGGATGGGGGAGAGTCCCCCCCCGCCCTTGCCTGCCCCGCTGGCGGTGACTCGGCCCTGGGGGGGCTCGGCGCCCTTCGGGGCTCGCCGGCCCTGATCTGGGGCTCAGCGGGGCTTTGGCACCTCTGGGGTGCCGTTTCCCGGTGCCTCCCCGCGCTCCCTCCCCCTCCCACACAGGCAGGGAGCCGTTCTGGAGAAACAGCTTTTAATTGACAAAACACAAGTTGAAATGTCCCATGTCTAACCCCCCTCCCCCCCACCCCCAAACGCACCACCCCTCCTCCCCCATCCCCCACTCCCCCCACCTCCACCTCATCCCTGCTCGGGCTCTACTTCCCCCCCTGCCACCCGCGTGCTGCCTGCCAGAGCCCTGCGCTTGCTGGCCGGCTTTGGCAAGGCGCTCTGCCCCCGCTTCTTGCCCCGCTTCTCGCAGGCGGCAGCCTGGGACGGTGGCAGGGCCATCCCCGCAGCCCCCCACGGCTCCCGGGGCTCCATCCCGATGCCGTAGAATTCCTCGAGGCTCAGGATGGCGTCGGTGATCTCGGGGACGCTGTAGTCGGGGGTGAGCAGCTCCTCGGGCAGCGAGAGCCAGGCAAAGTCGCAGGGGGGGATGGCTGCGCCGGTGCCACCAAGCTCCCCAGGCACGGGGCCGCTGCTGGGGCTGTCCTGGCTGACCCCCACCGTGTCCGGGGAGCAGCCGAAGAGCCTCAGGGCCTCTTCGAGAGGCACCTCCTCGGACACGGTGAGGTCGCCTGCCGGGTCCCCAAGGGCTTGGTCGTGGGGGGCAGCAGAAGGGCAGGGTTGGTCATCGCTGCCCGGGGTGAAGTTGCTGCCCCCGTGTGCCTCCGCAGGGGTGGCCGTGCCGGAGGTGGTGAGCCGGGCAGGTTGTCCCTCATGCCGGTAGCCGGGGATGGACGCCGGCAACACTGGGGAGGCAGGGGCCACCGCGCTCGCCTCTGCGCCGGTGTCCCCAGGGTCCCCAGGCGCGGGGCTGCTGCCGCCGGCATCCTCCTGGCTGGCCTCCACCCCATCCAGGGAGCAGCCCAAGAGACTTAGGGCCTCTTCGAGAAGCTCCCTGTCCGACACCCGGAGGTCTGCTGCCAGGTCCCCCAGGGCTGGGCTGGGGGAGCCATGGCTGCCCAGGGGGACGTTGGTGCCCGGGTGTGCCCCCACAGGGGTGGCCGTGCCACAGACGTCGGTCTGGGCAGGCTGCCCCTCGATGTGCTGGTTGCCGGGGATGGGCGTCGGCAACACCGGGGGGGCTGGGGCCACCGCTCTCCCCTCTGTGCCGGTGTCACCGGAGTCCCCAGGCATGGGGCTGCTGCCGGGACCGTCCTGGCTTGCCCCCACGGCATCCAGGGAGCACCCAAAGAGCCTGAGGGCCTCCCTGAGAAGCTCCTCCTCGGAGACTGCAAAGTCTCCATCCGCGTCCCCAAGGGCTCGGTGGTGGGGGCCAGCAGAGGGGCTGGGGGGGGCTTCGCGGCCCGGGGGGACGTTGGTGCCCGGGTGTGCCCCCGCAGGGCTGGCCGTGCCAGGGGTGGTAATCGCGGCAGGCTGCCCCTCGATGTGCCGGTAGCCGGGGCTGTATGTGGGCAGCGCTGGGGGGGCTGGGGCCTCCGCTCTCCCCTGATGGTGGTAGGGTGCGAGGTGTGGCGGCTGTGCCTGGGGGGTCAGAGGGGCTGCCCAGGCCGGGAGGGTCGTGCAGCCCCCGGGGCCCCACAGGGCAGCACGCGGCAGAGCAGCGGTGCCATGGCTGAGCGCGGAGCTGTCCGGGGCAGGCACGCTGGCGACCGTCCACTGGATGTGGAAGACGCGGGGGTGGAAGAAGCAGCCGCACGGAGCCCTCTGCAGACCTGTGTGGGTGAGAGGGAGCCGTGCTGGGCTGGGAGGACCCTCGAGGGCCAGCCACCGAGCCGGCCCCGATGGCCGACGTCCCCCGGCTCTGTGCCGGGCACGTGGGGAGCTTGTGGCCGGGGCGCTCCGCGCGGGGTGAGCTGCTGTGCCGGGGGGCCGGGGATGCAAACCAGGGAGGAGACTCGCCCACAGGAGGTGAACCGGGAGAGATGGCCCCAAGTATTTGGGAAATTCTCGGGGAACTGGATTTCCTGGGCACGCAGCACCCAGGCCAGAACTGCCAGGGGGACGGGGTGCTGGGGGCGCCGGGGTGGCAGAGCAGCCAGGGGTGCCGTACCTGCTGGTGGTAGTGCCTGGGGGCCCTGGGGTGCCACCCACACTGAGGGGGCCCAGGCTGCGGGGAAGGGCTGCTGCTGGAGGGGCAGTTGGCACAGGGTGGCTGAGCCTGGAGGAGAGACAGGAGCGATGGCCGGCGGTCACCTCCGCTCTTGCCCCCAAGAGCGTCCCCGGGCTGCAGGGGTCGGGGTGGGTGCCTACCTCGGGGGTAGAAGGTTTGGGGAAGGACAAGCGTCTGCAGGAGCGGGGGTGCCGGGGGGTGCCGGGGGCCGCGCGCTGGGAGCCGCAGTGGTGGCGGCGGTGGCGGCGCCATGTCGCGTTCTGGCTGTTGGCTGCTAAGGACTCTGTGGCGTCTCCCAGGAGGGAATGTGGGGTCTCCGCGTGTTCCGCCCCGCCCCAACAGCCTCCCCAGCCTGGGGAGGGAAAGGCTTCGGGGGGGGGGGGCCTTGCTGCGTTCCCAGAGCTGGCACGTCCCTGGGATTCGTGGGACTCGGTGGGACGAGTGCCACGCCTGGAGTGCTGGCACGGAGGCTGCAGGCTGTTCAGGAGGGGTAGGCAGGGCAGGCGAGGTGGAGGGGTCGCACTCTGTGGAAGGGAGAGCTTGGACGGTACGGCCCTTACGGTCAGCAAGGGTGTGGTGGAGAGCCTCTGGCTGAGGATGAGGGGCATGGAAAACAAAGCGGCTGTTGTAGTGGGTGTCTGCTCCCGATGGCCCGGCCGGGATGCCCGCACTGCGGACTTATGCCATAGGCCATGAGGAGAAATCTCTGCACGAGTAGCCCTTGTCCTGATGGTGCAGATGTTCTGTTGGGCGGTCGGTCACTGGAACAGGCTGCCAGGGAAGTGGTCACGGCCCCAGGGCTGTCAGAGTTCAAGGAGCATCTGAGCGACTGTCGTAGTCATATGATTGAATTGTAGCTAGTCCTGCGGGGAGCAGGACATTGGACTTGATGATCCTTATGGGTCCCTTCCAAGTCGAGATGGTCTATGATTCTACGAAATAAAGATGCAAGTCACGCACCGAGTTCATCCAGAAAAGATCTGCCTGGGTTGGGTTTATTCTAAGTTGGGACGCAAGCGGTGGGGAGAAGGTGGGGTCCTGTGGGCTGAAGTTTGGGGGTGGGGGGGAGGGGGGTTAGACATGGGACATTTCAACTTGTGTTTTGTCAATTAAAAGCTGTTTCTCCAGAACGGCTCCCTGCCTGTGTGGGAGGGGGAGGGAGCGCGGGGGGGCACCGGGAAACGGCACCCAAGAGGTGCCAAAGCCCCGCTGAGCCCCAGATCAGGGCCGGCGAGCCCCGAAGGGCGCCGAGCCCCCCCAGGGCAGAGTCACCGCCAGCGGGGCAGGCAATGGCGGGGGGGGGTGGTGGTGGGGGGTTTACCCTGTCCCACCCTCGCCTCAAGAATCTGGCTGCCCCCTCCCCTCGCGGTGGCTCCCGGTCTCAGGGAAGCTCTTGGTGGGCCACCCAGTTGCACCCCGCGGCTGGGATGCGTGGGGATGGAGACCCGTGTCCCCGCGGGCCCTGTGTCCCCGGCCACGTGCGGTGCTGGGTGCACAGAGCTGCAGCATGGCCCAGGGCGGGCCTGGGGGGCGGGGGCTGGGGGGGGGGGGGGATGTGCCTGAAGGCTGGGGTCCTCTCAGCCCCGCCAAGGTTTTAGCAGGGGATGACCCCACCCTATCCCTGTCCTGCACCCGTGTCACCCCCGGGTGGCCCCATCTGCCCCAGACAGGCAAGTCTGTGGGGGAAACTGAGGCAGGAGCCCCTGGGTGACGCTGGGAGGACCCATGGCCTGGGCCCGCAGGTCCCAGCCCCCTGCACCCCCAAAGCTGGGAAGGGACCCAGGTGTGTGGGTGCTCCTGCAGCAGGGCTGCCCCCCAGTAGCAAGAGCCTGCACCCCTGCAGGGGTGGAGGCAGCCCAGGGGTGCAGCACCGAGCACATGGGCTGCAGCTCCGAGCACGTGGGCTGCAGGTCTGAGCATGCAGGTGCAGCGCAGAAGATGTGGGGTGTGGGGCCAAGCACGGAGAGGTGCAGCACGGAGCATAAGGGGGTGCAGCAGTGAGTGTTATAGTTGAATTGAGACAAATAGAGTCCAAAGTAAATTCAATTTCTATTTATTAAGGTAGGAAAGCAAAAGCAGCGCTGGGCGGCCGGGGAGTCGCAGCTCCACCGAGGGCTCGCGAATTCAAACAAGCCAAGCAGCCCCCTTTATAGGTTGATTTCGTGCCTTTCTGCTTCTTCCCTTAGCGTGGCTCCTTCAAGTCTGGGTAGTTTGTTAGAGAGATACAAATTGTCATAGTAACACAGCACTGCACTTTGCAACCTTGTGATCAAGCCTCGCCAAACAGGATGTTCTCTGGTGCAGAAAGATTGCTTTTCTCCTCTAACCCATTTTGATCACCAAATTACCTCCAATTACTTATTACAGTGAGCACATGGGGTGCAGCAGTGAGCAAAAGCGGGTGCCGGGCCGCGCACGTGGGGAGCAGCACCGAGCCTGCGGGGTGCAGCACCGGGCGCGCAAGGGCTGGTGGGTGCAGCCCCAGCTCGTGGGGACGGCACAAAACAACACAGGGTGCAGCACCGAGCAAGCAAGCGTGGTGCTGGGCTCAAAACACGAGGTGCAGCGCCGAGCACGCAGGGTGCAGGGCCGAGGATGTGCTGGGGAGCGAGCAGGCGTGGGCGCCTCTCCGAGATGCCTCCGGGTGAATGCATGACGCGTGGGGACCCAACAGGAGGAGCCAGCAGTGCTGAGGGAGCTGCATCTAGATTAGCTTTGCGTGGTCACGGGGACTGGGAGAGCTCGCCGAGGACGGGAAGAGAGCAAACACCACTCCTGTCTTCGAGGAGGACAGGAATGAAGACCTCGAAACCATGTGGTTGCATCTCTCCAGTGTGGAGAAGGATGGAGGCATTTGCAAGACTGACAGGAAGAGCCCACAGAAGAAGTTGGACGAGGACGTCTGAAGGGCTCTTTCAAGACTCCCTATGGAGAGAGCTGTTCTTCTACACCCGACACCATCATTACACCAATCTGCAACACGTGCCGCTCCTGCTCTCATCTGAGGCTCTTTTCTCCTCCAATGAACAGGAAGTCAAGCAAAAATGCTCAGGAGCTGGTTGCAAGGAAAGCCACAGGTTTCCACCGCATGCATTTCCAGTGGTCTTGCTGGAACAGGTGACCCAGAGAGATTGTGGCGTCTCCATCCTTGCAGGTGTTCAAAAGCCCTGGGCAAGCAGCTCTAGGTGGCCCTGCTCGAGCAGAGGGCTCGGACCACATGACCTCCAGAGGTCCCTCCCAACCTCAGCTACCCCACGGTTCTGTGGTTCCATGTGCAGCTGGACAGGAGGAAGGCAGGTGACGTTACGCAGGTGTAGCCACGCTGACGGGAAGACCATTGTAGACGGAAGAGTCAGTGATCTGCAGGGCAGGTTTCCGGTTCTGTGCTGTGCCCAGGGATCCCACTTGTTTTCCTTTGATGTGTCGGGAAGACACATCCCAGCATGTGCTCAAACACCATGGCAGCTTGGGAGCCGGTTACTTGGTCCCTTCTTTTGGAATTGCTCATAGACTCCTCAGAAACAGCGTCCTTGGGCTGACTGGGCCCACAGGAGTACGTCTGCAGAGAAAGGCAAAGAATTGGAGGTGAAGGCACCTCCTGAAGTCAGATTCCCTGCCCTGCTCTGGGCAGTCACTGAGTCATGGTATAGTCGAGGTTGGAAGGGGCCTCCGGAGGCCATCTGGTCCAAGCCCCTTGCTCAAGCAGGGCCACGTAGAACCGGTTGAGCAGGACCATGTGCAGCCAGCTTCTGCGTACCTCCAAGGAGGGAGGCACCACAACCTCTGTGGGCAACCTGTGCGAGGCTCAGCCACTCTAAGACTGAGCAGAGTTTCCTCATGTTCAGAGGGAACATGCTGTCTTACAGTTTGTGCCCACGGCCTCTGGCCCTGTCACTGGGCCCTGATCTGAGCAGAGCCTGGCTCCGTCTTCTTTGCACCCTCCCTTCAGGCACTTCTGGACATTGATAAGGTCCCCTCGAACCATCTCGTCTGTAGGATAAACAGGCCTCTCGCCTGCTTGTCCGGCGTGGAAGAAGGAACTCGATTGCTGCAGAAGCCTCCAAAGAACAGGAGGAAATGGAACGAAGCTGCGTCGGGGGAAGTTCAGAGTGGGCACGAGGAAAAGGTTCTTCGCCGAGAGGGTGGCGGGTGACGGGAACAGGCTCTCCAGGGAAGCGGCCGCGGCACCAAGCCTGCCTCTGCAGCAGAAGGGCTTTGTGCCGCAGAACTGTGCCGCCGGCTCCTTGCCTTCTCCTACGCGGAGAAAGAGGTGCTGCGGGTGCTCAGGACCCTGATGCTCTTTGCACCGTCGGAAAGGACCGTCTCCCGCAGATCCCCCAGCTGACGGTGACTCGCAGGACTGCCTGGTGGTCACCTGCTGGGCTGGGGGCTGCTGGGGGCTTTGTGCTGGGGCACAGCGGGACAGGAGGAGCCGGGGAGGCGGGGAGATGAGCGGGGAGACGAGTCCCCCCCCCCCGCCCCCCAGGTCTGTCCTTGGCCCAGGGGCTCCGTGCTGCTTTCTGCGTGGGGCCGTGTCCGTGAGTCCTGCAGGGAGCCGTCTGTCCTGGCTCCCCCGCCAAAGGGCTGCTCCCCCCGGGGAAGGGGATGGGGGAGAGTCCCCCCCCGCCCTTGCCTGCCCCGCTGGCGGTGACTCGGCCCTGGGGGGGCTCGGCGCCCTTCGGGGCTCGCCGGCCCTGATCTGGGGCTCAGCGGGGCTTTGGCACCTCTGGGGTGCCGTTTCCCGGTGCCTCCCCGCGCTCCCTCCCCCTCCCACACAGGCAGGGAGCCGTTCTGGAGAAACAGCTTTTAATTGACAAAACACAAGTTGAAATGTCCCATGTCTAACCCCCCTCCCCCCCACCCCCAAACGCACCACCCCTCCTCCCCCATCCCCCACTCCCCCCACCTCCACCTCATCCCTGCTCGGGCTCTACTTCCCCCCCTGCCACCCGCGTGCTGCCTGCCAGAGCCCTGCGCTTGCTGGCCGGCTTTGGCAAGGCGCTCTGCCCCCGCTTCTTGCCCCGCTTCTCGCAGGCGGCAGCCTGGGACGGTGGCAGGGCCATCCCCGCAGCCCCCCACGGCTCCCGGGGCTCCATCCCGATGCCGTAGAATTCCTCGAGGCTCAGGATGGCGTCGGTGATCTCGGGGACGCTGTAGTCGGGGGTGAGCAGCTCCTCGGGCAGCGAGAGCCAGGCAAAGTCGCAGGGGGGGATGGCTGCGCCGGTGCCACCAAGCTCCCCAGGCACGGGGCCGCTGCTGGGGCTGTCCTGGCTGACCCCCACCGTGTCCGGGGAGCAGCCGAAGAGCCTCAGGGCCTCTTCGAGAGGCACCTCCTCGGACACGGTGAGGTCGCCTGCCGGGTCCCCAAGGGCTTGGTCGTGGGGGGCAGCAGAAGGGCAGGGTTGGTCATCGCTGCCCGGGGTGAAGTTGCTGCCCCCGTGTGCCTCCGCAGGGGTGGCCGTGCCGGAGGTGGTGAGCCGGGCAGGTTGTCCCTCATGCCGGTAGCCGGGGATGGACGCCGGCAACACTGGGGAGGCAGGGGCCACCGCGCTCGCCTCTGCGCCGGTGTCCCCAGGGTCCCCAGGCGCGGGGCTGCTGCCGCCGGCATCCTCCTGGCTGGCCTCCACCCCATCCAGGGAGCAGCCCAAGAGACTTAGGGCCTCTTCGAGAAGCTCCCTGTCCGACACCCGGAGGTCTGCTGCCAGGTCCCCCAGGGCTGGGCTGGGGGAGCCATGGCTGCCCAGGGGGACGTTGGTGCCCGGGTGTGCCCCCACAGGGGTGGCCGTGCCACAGACGTCGGTCTGGGCAGGCTGCCCCTCGATGTGCTGGTTGCCGGGGATGGGCGTCGGCAACACCGGGGGGGCTGGGGCCACCGCTCTCCCCTCTGTGCCGGTGTCACCGGAGTCCCCAGGCATGGGGCTGCTGCCGGGACCGTCCTGGCTTGCCCCCACGGCATCCAGGGAGCACCCAAAGAGCCTGAGGGCCTCCCTGAGAAGCTCCTCCTCGGAGACTGCAAAGTCTCCATCCGCGTCCCCAAGGGCTCGGTGGTGGGGGCCAGCAGAGGGGCTGGGGGGGGCTTCGCGGCCCGGGGGGACGTTGGTGCCCGGGTGTGCCCCCGCAGGGCTGGCCGTGCCAGGGGTGGTAATCGCGGCAGGCTGCCCCTCGATGTGCCGGTAGCCGGGGCTGTATGTGGGCAGCGCTGGGGGGGCTGGGGCCTCCGCTCTCCCCTGATGGTGGTAGGGTGCGAGGTGTGGCGGCTGTGCCTGGGGGGTCAGAGGGGCTGCCCAGGCCGGGAGGGTCGTGCAGCCCCCGGGGCCCCACAGGGCAGCACGCGGCAGAGCAGCGGTGCCATGGCTGAGCGCGGAGCTGTCCGGGGCAGGCACGCTGGCGACCGTCCACTGGATGTGGAAGACGCGGGGGTGGAAGAAGCAGCCGCACGGAGCCCTCTGCAGACCTGTGTGGGTGAGAGGGAGCCGTGCTGGGCTGGGAGGACCCTCGAGGGCCAGCCACCGAGCCGGCCCCGATGGCCGACGTCCCCCGGCTCTGTGCCGGGCACGTGGGGAGCTTGTGGCCGGGGCGCTCCGCGCGGGGTGAGCTGCTGTGCCGGGGGGCCGGGGATGCAAACCAGGGAGGAGACTCGCCCACAGGAGGTGAACCGGGAGAGATGGCCCCAAGTATTTGGGAAATTCTCGGGGAACTGGATTTCCTGGGCACGCAGCACCCAGGCCAGAACTGCCAGGGGGACGGGGTGCTGGGGGCGCCGGGGTGGCAGAGCAGCCAGGGGTGCCGTACCTGCTGGTGGTAGTGCCTGGGGGCCCTGGGGTGCCACCCACACTGAGGGGGCCCAGGCTGCGGGGAAGGGCTGCTGCTGGAGGGGCAGTTGGCACAGGGTGGCTGAGCCTGGAGGAGAGACAGGAGCGATGGCCGGCGGTCACCTCCGCTCTTGCCCCCAAGAGCGTCCCCGGGCTGCAGGGGTCGGGGTGGGTGCCTACCTCGGGGGTAGAAGGTTTGGGGAAGGACAAGCGTCTGCAGGAGCGGGGGTGCCGGGGGGTGCCGGGGGCCGCGCGCTGGGAGCCGCAGTGGTGGCGGCGGTGGCGGCGGCATGTCGCGTTCTGGCTGTTGGCTGCTAAGGACTCTGTGGCGTCTCCCAGGAGGGAATGTGGGGTCTCCGCGTGTTCCGCCCCGCCCCAACAGCCTCCCCAGCCTGGGGAGGGAAAGGCTTCGGGGGGGGGGGGCCTTGCTGCGTTCCCAGAGCTGGCACGTCCCTGGGATTCGTGGGACTCGGTGGGACGAGTGCCACGCCTGGAGTGCTGGCACGGAGGCTGCAGGCTGTTCAGGAGGGGTAGGCAGGGCAGGCGAGGTGGAGGGGTCGCACTCTGTGGAAGGGAGAGCTTGGACGGTACGGCCCTTACGGTCAGCAAGGGTGTGGTGGAGAGCCTCTGGCTGAGGATGAGGGGCATGGAAAACAAAGCGGCTGTTGTAGTGGGTGTCTGCTCCCGATGGCCCGGCCGGGATGCCCGCACTGCGGACTTATGCCATAGGCCATGAGGAGAAATCTCTGCACGAGTAGCCCTTGTCCTGATGGTGCAGATGTTCTGTTGGGCGGTCGGTCACTGGAACAGGCTGCCAGGGAAGTGGTCACGGCCCCAGGGCTGTCAGAGTTCAAGGAGCATCTGAGCGACTGTCGTAGTCATATGATTGAATTGTAGCTAGTCCTGCGGGGAGCAGGACATTGGACTTGATGATCCTTATGGGTCCCTTCCAAGTCGAGATGGTCTATGATTCTACGAAATAAAGATGCAAGTCACGCACCGAGTTCATCCAGAAAAGATCTGCCTGGGTTGGGTTTATTCTAAGTTGGGACGCAAGCGGTGGGGAGAAGGTGGGGTCCTGTGGGCTGAAGTTTGGGGGTGGGGGGGAGGGGGGTTAGACATGGGACATTTCAACTTGTGTTTTGTCAATTAAAAGCTGTTTCTCCAGAACGGCTCCCTGCCTGTGTGGGAGGGGGAGGGAGCGCGGGGGGGCACCGGGAAACGGCACCCAAGAGGTGCCAAAGCCCCGCTGAGCCCCAGATCAGGGCCGGCGAGCCCCGAAGGGCGCCAAGCCCCCCCAGGGCAGAGTCACCGCCAGCGGGGCAGGCAATGGCGGGGGGGGTGGTGGTGGGGGGTTTACCCTGTCCCACCCTCGCCTCAAGAATCTGGCTGCCCCCTCCCCTCGCGGTGGCTCCCGGTCTCAGGGAAGCTCTTGGTGGGCCACCCAGTTGCACCCCGCGGCTGGGATGCGTGGGGATGGAGACCCGTGTCCCCGCGGGCCCTGTGTCCCCGGCCACGTGCGGTGCTGGGTGCACAGAGCTGCAGCATGGCCCAGGGCGGGCCTGGGGGGCGGGGGCTGGGGGGGGGGGGGGATGTGCCTGAAGGCTGGGGTCCTCTCAGCCCCGCCAAGGTTTTAGCAGGGGATGACCCCACCCTATCCCTGTCCTGCACCCGTGTCACCCCCGGGTGGCCCCATCTGCCCCAGACAGGCAAGTCTGTGGGGGAAACTGAGGCAGGAGCCCCTGGGTGACGCTGGGAGGACCCATGGCCTGGGCCCGCAGGTCCCAGCCCCCTGCACCCCCAAAGCTGGGAAGGGACCCAGGTGTGTGGGTGCTCCTGCAGCAGGGCTGCCCCCCAGTAGCAAGAGCCTGCACCCCTGCAGGGGTGGAGGCAGCCCAGGGGTGCAGCACCGAGCACATGGGCTGCAGCTCCGAGCACGTGGGCTGCAGGTCTGAGCATGCAGGTGCAGCGCAGAAGATGTGGGGTGTGGGGCCAAGCACGGAGAGGTGCAGCACGGAGCATAAGGGGGTGCAGCAGTGAGTGTTATAGTTGAATTGAGACAAATAGAGTCCAAAGTAAATTCAATTTCTATTTATTAAGGTAGGAAAGCAAAAGCAGCGCTGGGCGGCCGGGGAGTCGCAGCTCCACCGAGGGCTCGCGAATTCAAACAAGCCAAGCAGCCCCCTTTATAGGTTGATTTCGTGCCTTTCTGCTTCTTCCCTTAGCGTGGCTCCTTCAAGTCTGGGTAGTTTGTTAGAGAGATACAAATTGTCATAGTAACACAGCACTGCACTTTGCAACCTTGTGATCAAGCCTCGCCAAACAGGATGTTCTCTGGTGCAGAAAGATTGCTTTTCTCCTCTAACCCATTTTGATCACCAAATTACCTCCAATTACTTATTACAGTGAGCACATGGGGTGCAGCAGTGAGCAAAAGCGGGTGCCGGGCCGCGCACGTGGGGAGCAGCACCGAGCCTGCGGGGTGCAGCACCGGGCGCGCAAGGGCTGGTGGGTGCAGCCCCAGCTCGTGGGGACGGCACAAAACAACACAGGGTGCAGCACCGAGCAAGCAAGCGTGGTGCTGGGCTCAAAACACGAGGTGCAGCGCCGAGCACGCAGGGTGCAGGGCCGAGGATGTGCTGGGGAGCGAGCAGGCGTGGGCGCCTCTCCGAGATGCCTCCGGGTGAATGCATGACGCGTGGGGACCCAACAGGAGGAGCCAGCAGTGCTGAGGGAGCTGCATCTAGATTAGCTTTGCGTGGTCACGGGGACTGGGAGAGCTCGCCGAGGACGGGAAGAGAGCAAACACCACTCCTGTCTTCGAGGAGGACAGGAATGAAGACCTCGAAACCATGTGGTTGCATCTCTCCAGTGTGGAGAAGGATGGAGGCATTTGCAAGACTGACAGGAAGAGCCCACAGAAGAAGTTGGACGAGGACGTCTGAAGGGCTCTTTCAAGACTCCCTATGGAGAGAGCTGTTCTTCTACACCCGACACCATCATTACACCAATCTGCAACACGTGCCGCTCCTGCTCTCATCTGAGGCTCTTTTCTCCTCCAATGAACAGGAAGTCAAGCAAAAATGCTCAGGAGCTGGTTGCAAGGAAAGCCACAGGTTTCCACCGCATGCATTTCCAGTGGTCTTGCTGGAACAGGTGACCCAGAGAGATTGTGGCGTCTCCATCCTTGCAGGTGTTCAAAAGCCCTGGGCAAGCAGCTCTAGGTGGCCCTGCTCGAGCAGAGGGCTCGGACCACATGACCTCCAGAGGTCCCTCCCAACCTCAGCTACCCCACGGTTCTGTGGTTCCATGTGCAGCTGGACAGGAGGAAGGCAGGTGACGTTACGCAGGTGTAGCCACGCTGACGGGAAGACCATTGTAGACGGAAGAGTCAGTGATCTGCAGGGCAGGTTTCCGGTTCTGTGCTGTGCCCAGGGATCCCACTTGTTTTCCTTTGATGTGTCGGGAAGACACATCCCAGCATGTGCTCAAACACCATGGCAGCTTGGGAGCCGGTTACTTGGTCCCTTCTTTTGGAATTGCTCATAGACTCCTCAGAAACAGCGTCCTTGGGCTGACTGGGCCCACAGGAGTACGTCTGCAGAGAAAGGCAAAGAATTGGAGGTGAAGGCACCTCCTGAAGTCAGATTCCCTGCCCTGCTCTGGGCAGTCACTGAGTCATGGTATAGTCGAGGTTGGAAGGGGCCTCCGGAGGCCATCTGGTCCAAGCCCCTTGCTCAAGCAGGGCCACGTAGAACCGGTTGAGCAGGACCATGTGCAGCCAGCTTCTGCGTACCTCCAAGGAGGGAGGCACCACAACCTCTGTGGGCAACCTGTGCGAGGCTCAGCCACTCTAAGACTGAGCAGAGTTTCCTCATGTTCAGAGGGAACATGCTGTCTTACAGTTTGTGCCCACGGCCTCTGGCCCTGTCACTGGGCCCTGATCTGAGCAGAGCCTGGCTCCGTCTTCTTTGCACCCTCCCTTCAGGCACTTCTGGACATTGATAAGGTCCCCTCGAACCATCTCGTCTGTAGGATAAACAGGCCTCTCGCCTGCTTGTCCGGCGTGGAAGAAGGAACTCGATTGCTGCAGAAGCCTCCAAAGAACAGGAGGAAATGGAACGAAGCTGCGTCGGGGGAAGTTCAGAGTGGGCACGAGGAAAAGGTTCTTCGCCGAGAGGGTGGCGGGTGACGGGAACAGGCTCTCCAGGGAAGCGGCCGCGGCACCAAGCCTGCCTCTGCAGCAGAAGGGCTTTGTGCCGCAGAACTGTGCCGCCGGCTCCTTGCCTTCTCCTACGCGGAGAAAGAGGTGCTGCGGGTGCTCAGGACCCTGATGCTCTTTGCACCGTCGGAAAGGACCGTCTCCCGCAGATCCCCCAGCTGACGGTGACTCGCAGGACTGCCTGGTGGTCACCTGCTGGGCTGGGGGCTGCTGGGGGCTTTGTGCTGGGGCACAGCGGGACAGGAGGAGCCGGGGAGGCGGGGAGATGAGCGGGGAGACGAGTCCCCCCCCCCCGCCCCCCAGGTCTGTCCTTGGCCCAGGGGCTCCGTGCTGCTTTCTGCGTGGGGCCGTGTCCGTGAGTCCTGCAGGGAGCCGTCTGTCCTGGCTCCCCCGCCAAAGGGCTGCTCCCCCCGGGGAAGGGGATGGGGGAGAGTCCCCCCCCGCCCTTGCCTGCCCCGCTGGCGGTGACTCGGCCCTGGGGGGGCTCGGCGCCCTTCGGGGCTCGCCGGCCCTGATCTGGGGCTCAGCGGGGCTTTGGCACCTCTGGGGTGCCGTTTCCCGGTGCCTCCCCGCGCTCCCTCCCCCTCCCACACAGGCAGGGAGCCGTTCTGGAGAAACAGCTTTTAATTGACAAAACACAAGTTGAAATGTCCCATGTCTAACCCCCCTCCCCCCCACCCCCAAACGCACCACCCCTCCTCCCCCATCCCCCACTCCCCCCACCTCCACCTCATCCCTGCTCGGGCTCTACTTCCCCCCCTGCCACCCGCGTGCTGCCTGCCAGAGCCCTGCGCTTGCTGGCCGGCTTTGGCAAGGCGCTCTGCCCCCGCTTCTTGCCCCGCTTCTCGCAGGCGGCAGCCTGGGACGGTGGCAGGGCCATCCCCGCAGCCCCCCACGGCTCCCGGGGCTCCATCCCGATGCCGTAGAATTCCTCGAGGCTCAGGATGGCGTCGGTGATCTCGGGGACGCTGTAGTCGGGGGTGAGCAGCTCCTCGGGCAGCGAGAGCCAGGCAAAGTCGCAGGGGGGGATGGCTGCGCCGGTGCCACCAAGCTCCCCAGGCACGGGGCCGCTGCTGGGGCTGTCCTGGCTGACCCCCACCGTGTCCGGGGAGCAGCCGAAGAGCCTCAGGGCCTCTTCGAGAGGCACCTCCTCGGACACGGTGAGGTCGCCTGCCGGGTCCCCAAGGGCTTGGTCGTGGGGGGCAGCAGAAGGGCAGGGTTGGTCATCGCTGCCCGGGGTGAAGTTGCTGCCCCCGTGTGCCTCCGCAGGGGTGGCCGTGCCGGAGGTGGTGAGCCGGGCAGGTTGTCCCTCATGCCGGTAGCCGGGGATGGACGCCGGCAACACTGGGGAGGCAGGGGCCACCGCGCTCGCCTCTGCGCCGGTGTCCCCAGGGTCCCCAGGCGCGGGGCTGCTGCCGCCGGCATCCTCCTGGCTGGCCTCCACCCCATCCAGGGAGCAGCCCAAGAGACTTAGGGCCTCTTCGAGAAGCTCCCTGTCCGACACCCGGAGGTCTGCTGCCAGGTCCCCCAGGGCTGGGCTGGGGGAGCCATGGCTGCCCAGGGGGACGTTGGTGCCCGGGTGTGCCCCCACAGGGGTGGCCGTGCCACAGACGTCGGTCTGGGCAGGCTGCCCCTCGATGTGCTGGTTGCCGGGGATGGGCGTCGGCAACACCGGGGGGGCTGGGGCCACCGCTCTCCCCTCTGTGCCGGTGTCACCGGAGTCCCCAGGCATGGGGCTGCTGCCGGGACCGTCCTGGCTTGCCCCCACGGCATCCAGGGAGCACCCAAAGAGCCTGAGGGCCTCCCTGAGAAGCTCCTCCTCGGAGACTGCAAAGTCTCCATCCGCGTCCCCAAGGGCTCGGTGGTGGGGGCCAGCAGAGGGGCTGGGGGGGGCTTCGCGGCCCGGGGGGACGTTGGTGCCCGGGTGTGCCCCCGCAGGGCTGGCCGTGCCAGGGGTGGTAATCGCGGCAGGCTGCCCCTCGATGTGCCGGTAGCCGGGGCTGTATGTGGGCAGCGCTGGGGGGGCTGGGGCCTCCGCTCTCCCCTGATGGTGGTAGGGTGCGAGGTGTGGCGGCTGTGCCTGGGGGGTCAGAGGGGCTGCCCAGGCCGGGAGGGTCGTGCAGCCCCCGGGGCCCCACAGGGCAGCACGCGGCAGAGCAGCGGTGCCATGGCTGAGCGCGGAGCTGTCCGGGGCAGGCACGCTGGCGACCGTCCACTGGATGTGGAAGACGCGGGGGTGGAAGAAGCAGCCGCACGGAGCCCTCTGCAGACCTGTGTGGGTGAGAGGGAGCCGTGCTGGGCTGGGAGGACCCTCGAGGGCCAGCCACCGAGCCGGCCCCGATGGCCGACGTCCCCCGGCTCTGTGCCGGGCACGTGGGGAGCTTGTGGCCGGGGCGCTCCGCGCGGGGTGAGCTGCTGTGCCGGGGGGCCGGGGATGCAAACCAGGGAGGAGACTCGCCCACAGGAGGTGAACCGGGAGAGATGGCCCCAAGTATTTGGGAAATTCTCGGGGAACTGGATTTCCTGGGCACGCAGCACCCAGGCCAGAACTGCCAGGGGGACGGGGTGCTGGGGGCGCCGGGGTGGCAGAGCAGCCAGGGGTGCCGTACCTGCTGGTGGTAGTGCCTGGGGGCCCTGGGGTGCCACCCACACTGAGGGGGCCCAGGCTGCGGGGAAGGGCTGCTGCTGGAGGGGCAGTTGGCACAGGGTGGCTGAGCCTGGAGGAGAGACAGGAGCGATGGCCGGCGGTCACCTCCGCTCTTGCCCCCAAGAGCGTCCCCGGGCTGCAGGGGTCGGGGTGGGTGCCTACCTCGGGGGTAGAAGGTTTGGGGAAGGACAAGCGTCTGCAGGAGCGGGGGTGCCGGGGGGTGCCGGGGGCCGCGCGCTGGGAGCCGCAGTGGTGGCGGCGGTGGCGGCGGCATGTCGCGTTCTGGCTGTTGGCTGCTAAGGACT
Organism: Grus americana; assembly: GCF_028858705.1. NCBI lineage: Eukaryota > Metazoa > Chordata > Aves > Gruiformes > Gruidae > Grus > Grus americana. The sequence continues at coordinate 973,642 of NC_072887.1, read as the reverse complement.
CTGTGGCGTCTCCCAGGAGGGAATGTGGGGTCTCCGCGTGTTCCGCCCCGCCCCAACAGCCTCCCCAGCCTGGGGAGGGAAAGGCTTCGGGGGGGGGGGGCCTTGCTGCGTTCCCAGAGCTGGCACGTCCCTGGGATTCGTGGGACTCGGTGGGACGAGTGCCACGCCTGGAGTGCTGGCACGGAGGCTGCAGGCTGTTCAGGAGGGGTAGGCAGGGCAGGCGAGGTGGAGGGGTCGCACTCTGTGGAAGGGAGAGCTTGGACGGTACGGCCCTTACGGTCAGCAAGGGTGTGGTGGAGAGCCTCTGGCTGAGGATGAGGGGCATGGAAAACAAAGCGGCTGTTGTAGTGGGTGTCTGCTCCCGATGGCCCGGCCGGGATGCCCGCACTGCGGACTTATGCCATAGGCCATGAGGAGAAATCTCTGCACGAGTAGCCCTTGTCCTGATGGTGCAGATGTTCTGTTGGGCGGTCGGTCACTGGAACAGGCTGCCAGGGAAGTGGTCACGGCCCCAGGGCTGTCAGAGTTCAAGGAGCATCTGAGCGACTGTCGTAGTCATATGATTGAATTGTAGCTAGTCCTGCGGGGAGCAGGACATTGGACTTGATGATCCTTATGGGTCCCTTCCAAGTCGAGATGGTCTATGATTCTACGAAATAAAGATGCAAGTCACGCACCGAGTTCATCCAGAAAAGATCTGCCTGGGTTGGGTTTATTCTAAGTTGGGACGCAAGCGGTGGGGAGAAGGTGGGGTCCTGTGGGCTGAAGTTTGGGGGTGGGGGGGAGGGGGGTTAGACATGGGACATTTCAACTTGTGTTTTGTCAATTAAAAGCTGTTTCTCCAGAACGGCTCCCTGCCTGTGTGGGAGGGGGAGGGAGCGCGGGGGGGCACCGGGAAACGGCACCCAAGAGGTGCCAAAGCCCCGCTGAGCCCCAGATCAGGGCCGGCGAGCCCCGAAGGGCGCCGAGCCCCCCCAGGGCAGAGTCACCGCCAGCGGGGCAGGCAATGGCGGGGGGGGGTGGGGGGGGGGTTTACCCTGTCCCACCCTCGCCTCAAGAATCTGGCTGCCCCCTCCCCTCGCGGTGGCTCCCGGTCTCAGGGAAGCTCTTGGTGGGCCACCCAGTTGCACCCCGCGGCTGGGATGCGTGGGGATGGAGACCCGTGTCCCCGCGGGCCCTGTGTCCCCGGCCACGTGCGGTGCTGGGTGCACAGAGCTGCAGCATGGCCCAGGGCGGGCCTGGGGGGCGGGGGCTGGGGGGGGGGGGGGATGTGCCTGAAGGCTGGGGTCCTCTCAGCCCCGCCAAGGTTTTAGCAGGGGATGACCCCACCCTATCCCTGTCCTGCACCCGTGTCACCCCCGGGTGGCCCCATCTGCCCCAGACAGGCAAGTCTGTGGGGGAAACTGAGGCAGGAGCCCCTGGGTGACGCTGGGAGGACCCATGGCCTGGGCCCGCAGGTCCCAGCCCCCTGCACCCCCAAAGCTGGGAAGGGACCCAGGTGTGTGGGTGCTCCTGCAGCAGGGCTGCCCCCCAGTAGCAAGAGCCTGCACCCCTGCAGGGGTGGAGGCAGCCCAGGGGTGCAGCACCGAGCACATGGGCTGCAGCTCCGAGCACGTGGGCTGCAGGTCTGAGCATGCAGGTGCAGCGCAGAAGATGTGGGGTGTGGGGCCAAGCACGGAGAGGTGCAGCACGGAGCATAAGGGGGTGCAGCAGTGAGTGTTATAGTTGAATTGAGACAAATAGAGTCCAAAGTAAATTCAATTTCTATTTATTAAGGTAGGAAAGCAAAAGCAGCGCTGGGCGGCCGGGGAGTCGCAGCTCCACCGAGGGCTCGCGAATTCAAACAAGCCAAGCAGCCCCCTTTATAGGTTGATTTCGTGCCTTTCTGCTTCTTCCCTTAGCGTGGCTCCTTCAAGTCTGGGTAGTTTGTTAGAGAGATACAAATTGTCATAGTAACACAGCACTGCACTTTGCAACCTTGTGATCAAGCCTCGCCAAACAGGATGTTCTCTGGTGCAGAAAGATTGCTTTTCTCCTCTAACCCATTTTGATCACCAAATTACCTCCAATTACTTATTACAGTGAGCACATGGGGTGCAGCAGTGAGCAAAAGCGGGTGCCGGGCCGCGCACGTGGGGAGCAGCACCGAGCCTGCGGGGTGCAGCACCGGGCGCGCAAGGGCTGGTGGGTGCAGCCCCAGCTCGTGGGGACGGCACAAAACAACACAGGGTGCAGCACCGAGCAAGCAAGCGTGGTGCTGGGCTCAAAACACGAGGTGCAGCGCCGAGCACGCAGGGTGCAGGGCCGAGGATGTGCTGGGGAGCGAGCAGGCGTGGGCGCCTCTCCGAGATGCCTCCGGGTGAATGCATGACGCGTGGGGACCCAACAGGAGGAGCCAGCAGTGCTGAGGGAGCTGCATCTAGATTAGCTTTGCGTGGTCACGGGGACTGGGAGAGCTCGCCGAGGACGGGAAGAGAGCAAACACCACTCCTGTCTTCGAGGAGGACAGGAATGAAGACCTCGAAACCATGTGGTTGCATCTCTCCAGTGTGGAGAAGGATGGAGGCATTTGCAAGACTGACAGGAAGAGCCCACAGAAGAAGTTGGACGAGGACGTCTGAAGGGCTCTTTCAAGACTCCCTATGGAGAGAGCTGTTCTTCTACACCCGACACCATCATTACACCAATCTGCAACACGTGCCGCTCCTGCTCTCATCTGAGGCTCTTTTCTCCTCCAATGAACAGGAAGTCAAGCAAAAATGCTCAGGAGCTGGTTGCAAGGAAAGCCACAGGTTTCCACCGCATGCATTTCCAGTGGTCTTGCTGGAACAGGTGACCCAGAGAGATTGTGGCGTCTCCATCCTTGCAGGTGTTCAAAAGCCCTGGGCAAGCAGCTCTAGGTGGCCCTGCTCGAGCAGAGGGCTCGGACCACATGACCTCCAGAGGTCCCTCCCAACCTCAGCTACCCCACGGTTCTGTGGTTCCATGTGCAGCTGGACAGGAGGAAGGCAGGTGACGTTACGCAGGTGTAGCCACGCTGACGGGAAGACCATTGTAGACGGAAGAGTCAGTGATCTGCAGGGCAGGTTTCCGGTTCTGTGCTGTGCCCAGGGATCCCACTTGTTTTCCTTTGATGTGTCGGGAAGACACATCCCAGCATGTGCTCAAACACCATGGCAGCTTGGGAGCCGGTTACTTGGTCCCTTCTTTTGGAATTGCTCATAGACTCCTCAGAAACAGCGTCCTTGGGCTGACTGGGCCCACAGGAGTACGTCTGCAGAGAAAGGCAAAGAATTGGAGGTGAAGGCACCTCCTGAAGTCAGATTCCCTGCCCTGCTCTGGGCAGTCACTGAGTCATGGTATAGTCGAGGTTGGAAGGGGCCTCCGGAGGCCATCTGGTCCAAGCCCCTTGCTCAAGCAGGGCCACGTAGAACCGGTTGAGCAGGACCATGTGCAGCCAGCTTCTGCGTACCTCCAAGGAGGGAGGCACCACAACCTCTGTGGGCAACCTGTGCGAGGCTCAGCCACTCTAAGACTGAGCAGAGTTTCCTCATGTTCAGAGGGAACATGCTGTCTTACAGTTTGTGCCCACGGCCTCTGGCCCTGTCACTGGGCCCTGATCTGAGCAGAGCCTGGCTCCGTCTTCTTTGCACCCTCCCTTCAGGCACTTCTGGACATTGATAAGGTCCCCTCGAACCATCTCGTCTGTAGGATAAACAGGCCTCTCGCCTGCTTGTCCGGCGTGGAAGAAGGAACTCGATTGCTGCAGAAGCCTCCAAAGAACAGGAGGAAATGGAACGAAGCTGCGTCGGGGGAAGTTCAGAGTGGGCACGAGGAAAAGGTTCTTCGCCGAGAGGGTGGCGGGTGACGGGAACAGGCTCTCCAGGGAAGCGGCCGCGGCACCAAGCCTGCCTCTGCAGCAGAAGGGCTTTGTGCCGCAGAACTGTGCCGCCGGCTCCTTGCCTTCTCCTACGCGGAGAAAGAGGTGCTGCGGGTGCTCAGGACCCTGATGCTCTTTGCACCGTCGGAAAGGACCGTCTCCCGCAGATCCCCCAGCTGACGGTGACTCGCAGGACTGCCTGGTGGTCACCTGCTGGGCTGGGGGCTGCTGGGGGCTTTGTGCTGGGGCACAGCGGGACAGGAGGAGCCGGGGAGGCGGGGAGATGAGCGGGGAGACGAGTCCCCCCCCCCCGCCCCCCAGGTCTGTCCTTGGCCCAGGGGCTCCGTGCTGCTTTCTGCGTGGGGCCGTGTCCGTGAGTCCTGCAGGGAGCCGTCTGTCCTGGCTCCCCCGCCAAAGGGCTGCTCCCCCCGGGGAAGGGGATGGGGGAGAGTCCCCCCCCGCCCTTGCCTGCCCCGCTGGCGGTGACTCGGCCCTGGGGGGGCTCGGCGCCCTTCGGGGCTCGCCGGCCCTGATCTGGGGCTCAGCGGGGCTTTGGCACCTCTGGGGTGCCGTTTCCCGGTGCCTCCCCGCGCTCCCTCCCCCTCCCACACAGGCAGGGAGCCGTTCTGGAGAAACAGCTTTTAATTGACAAAACACAAGTTGAAATGTCCCATGTCTAACCCCCCTCCCCCCCACCCCCAAACGCACCACCCCTCCTCCCCCATCCCCCACTCCCCCCACCTCCACCTCATCCCTGCTCGGGCTCTACTTCCCCCCCTGCCACCCGCGTGCTGCCTGCCAGAGCCCTGCGCTTGCTGGCCGGCTTTGGCAAGGCGCTCTGCCCCCGCTTCTTGCCCCGCTTCTCGCAGGCGGCAGCCTGGGACGGTGGCAGGGCCATCCCCGCAGCCCCCCACGGCTCCCGGGGCTCCATCCCGATGCCGTAGAATTCCTCGAGGCTCAGGATGGCGTCGGTGATCTCGGGGACGCTGTAGTCGGGGGTGAGCAGCTCCTCGGGCAGCGAGAGCCAGGCAAAGTCGCAGGGGGGGATGGCTGCGCCGGTGCCACCAAGCTCCCCAGGCACGGGGCCGCTGCTGGGGCTGTCCTGGCTGACCCCCACCGTGTCCGGGGAGCAGCCGAAGAGCCTCAGGGCCTCTTCGAGAGGCACCTCCTCGGACACGGTGAGGTCGCCTGCCGGGTCCCCAAGGGCTTGGTCGTGGGGGGCAGCAGAAGGGCAGGGTTGGTCATCGCTGCCCGGGGTGAAGTTGCTGCCCCCGTGTGCCTCCGCAGGGGTGGCCGTGCCGGAGGTGGTGAGCCGGGCAGGTTGTCCCTCATGCCGGTAGCCGGGGATGGACGCCGGCAACACTGGGGAGGCAGGGGCCACCGCGCTCGCCTCTGCGCCGGTGTCCCCAGGGTCCCCAGGCGCGGGGCTGCTGCCGCCGGCATCCTCCTGGCTGGCCTCCACCCCATCCAGGGAGCAGCCCAAGAGACTTAGGGCCTCTTCGAGAAGCTCCCTGTCCGACACCCGGAGGTCTGCTGCCAGGTCCCCCAGGGCTGGGCTGGGGGAGCCATGGCTGCCCAGGGGGACGTTGGTGCCCGGGTGTGCCCCCACAGGGGTGGCCGTGCCACAGACGTCGGTCTGGGCAGGCTGCCCCTCGATGTGCTGGTTGCCGGGGATGGGCGTCGGCAACACCGGGGGGGCTGGGGCCACCGCTCTCCCCTCTGTGCCGGTGTCACCGGAGTCCCCAGGCATGGGGCTGCTGCCGGGACCGTCCTGGCTTGCCCCCACGGCATCCAGGGAGCACCCAAAGAGCCTGAGGGCCTCCCTGAGAAGCTCCTCCTCGGAGACTGCAAAGTCTCCATCCGCGTCCCCAAGGGCTCGGTGGTGGGGGCCAGCAGAGGGGCGGGGGGGGGCTTCGCGGCCCGGGGGGACGTTGGTGCCCGGGTGTGCCCCCGCAGGGCTGGCCGTGCCAGGGGTGGTAATCGCGGCAGGCTGCCCCTCGATGTGCCGGTAGCCGGGGCTGTATGTGGGCAGCGCTGGGGGGGCTGGGGCCTCCGCTCTCCCCTGATGGTGGTAGGGTGCGAGGTGTGGCGGCTGTGCCTGGGGGGTCAGAGGGGCTGCCCAGGCCGGGAGGGTCGTGCAGCCCCCGGGGCCCCACAGGGCAGCACGCGGCAGAGCAGCGGTGCCATGGCTGAGCGCGGAGCTGTCCGGGGCAGGCACGCTGGCGACCGTCCACTGGATGTGGAAGACGCGGGGGTGGAAGAAGCAGCCGCACGGAGCCCTCTGCAGACCTGTGTGGGTGAGAGGGAGCCGTGCTGGGCTGGGAGGACCCTCGAGGGCCAGCCACCGAGCCGGCCCCGATGGCCGACGTCCCCCGGCTCTGTGCCGGGCACGTGGGGAGCTTGTGGCCGGGGCGCTCCGCGCGGGGTGAGCTGCTGTGCCGGGGGGCCGGGGATGCAAACCAGGGAGGAGACTCGCCCACAGGAGGTGAACCGGGAGAGATGGCCCCAAGTATTTGGGAAATTCTCGGGGAACTGGATTTCCTGGGCACGCAGCACCCAGGCCAGAACTGCCAGGGGGACGGGGTGCTGGGGGCGCCGGGGTGGCAGAGCAGCCAGGGGTGCCGTACCTGCTGGTGGTAGTGCCTGGGGGCCCTGGGGTGCCACCCACACTGAGGGGGCCCAGGCTGCGGGGAAGGGCTGCTGCTGGAGGGGCAGTTGGCACAGGGTGGCTGAGCCTGGAGGAGAGACAGGAGCGATGGCCGGCGGTCACCTCCGCTCTTGCCCCCAAGAGCGTCCCCGGGCTGCAGGGGTCGGGGTGGGTGCCTACCTCGGGGGTAGAAGGTTTGGGGAAGGACAAGCGTCTGCAGGAGCGGGGGTGCCGGGGGGTGCCGGGGGCCGCGCGCTGGGAGCCGCAGTGGTGGCGGCGGTGGCGGCGGCATGTCGCGTTCTGGCTGTTGGCTGCTAAGGACTCTGTGGCGTCTCCCAGGAGGGAATGTGGGGTCTCCGCGTGTTCCGCCCCGCCCCAACAGCCTCCCCAGCCTGGGGAGGGAAAGGCTTCGGGGGGGGGGGGCCTTGCTGCGTTCCCAGAGCTGGCACGTCCCTGGGATTCGTGGGACTCGGTGGGACGAGTGCCACGCCTGGAGTGCTGGCACGGAGGCTGCAGGCTGTTCAGGAGGGGTAGGCAGGGCAGGCGAGGTGGAGGGGTCGCACTCTGTGGAAGGGAGAGCTTGGACGGTACGGCCCTTACGGTCAGCAAGGGTGTGGTGGAGAGCCTCTGGCTGAGGATGAGGGGCATGGAAAACAAAGCGGCTGTTGTAGTGGGTGTCTGCTCCCGATGGCCCGGCCGGGATGCCCGCACTGCGGACTTATGCCATAGGCCATGAGGAGAAATCTCTGCACGAGTAGCCCTTGTCCTGATGGTGCAGATGTTCTGTTGGGCGGTCGGTCACTGGAACAGGCTGCCAGGGAAGTGGTCACGGCCCCAGGGCTGTCAGAGTTCAAGGAGCATCTGAGCGACTGTCGTAGTCATATGATTGAATTGTAGCTAGTCCTGCGGGGAGCAGGACATTGGACTTGATGATCCTTATGGGTCCCTTCCAAGTCGAGATGGTCTATGATTCTACGAAATAAAGATGCAAGTCACGCACCGAGTTCATCCAGAAAAGATCTGCCTGGGTTGGGTTTATTCTAAGTTGGGACGCAAGCGGTGGGGAGAAGGTGGGGTCCTGTGGGCTGAAGTTTGGGGGTGGGGGGGAGGGGGGTTAGACATGGGACATTTCAACTTGTGTTTTGTCAATTAAAAGCTGTTTCTCCAGAACGGCTCCCTGCCTGTGTGGGAGGGGGAGGGAGCGCGGGGGGGCACCGGGAAACGGCACCCAAGAGGTGCCAAAGCCCCGCTGAGCCCCAGATCAGGGCCGGCGAGCCCCGAAGGGCGCCGAGCCCCCCCAGGGCAGAGTCACCGCCAGCGGGGCAGGCAATGGCGGGGGGGGGGGTGGTGGTGGGGGGGTTACCCTGTCCCACCCTCGCCTCAAGAATCTGGCTGCCCCCTCCCCTCGCGGTGGCTCCCGGTCTCAGGGAAGCTCTTGGTGGGCCACCCAGTTGCACCCCGCGGCTGGGATGCGTGGGGATGGAGACCCGTGTCCCCGCGGGCCCTGTGTCCCCGGCCACGTGCGGTGCTGGGTGCACAGAGCTGCAGCATGGCCCAGGGCGGGCCTGGGGGGCGGGGGCTGGGGGGGGGGGGGGATGTGCCTGAAGGCTGGGGTCCTCTCAGCCCCGCCAAGGTTTTAGCAGGGGATGACCCCACCCTATCCCTGTCCTGCACCCGTGTCACCCCCGGGTGGCCCCATCTGCCCCAGACAGGCAAGTCTGTGGGGGAAACTGAGGCAGGAGCCCCTGGGTGACGCTGGGAGGACCCATGGCCTGGGCCCGCAGGTCCCAGCCCCCTGCACCCCCAAAGCTGGGAAGGGACCCAGGTGTGTGGGTGCTCCTGCAGCAGGGCTGCCCCCCAGTAGCAAGAGCCTGCACCCCTGCAGGGGTGGAGGCAGCCCAGGGGTGCAGCACCGAGCACATGGGCTGCAGCTCCGAGCACGTGGGCTGCAGGTCTGAGCATGCAGGTGCAGCGCAGAAGATGTGGGGTGTGGGGCCAAGCACGGAGAGGTGCAGCACGGAGCATAAGGGGGTGCAGCAGTGAGTGTTATAGTTGAATTGAGACAAATAGAGTCCAAAGTAAATTCAATTTCTATTTATTAAGGTAGGAAAGCAAAAGCAGCGCTGGGCGGCCGGGGAGTCGCAGCTCCACCGAGGGCTCGCGAATTCAAACAAGCCAAGCAGCCCCCTTTATAGGTTGATTTCGTGCCTTTCTGCTTCTTCCCTTAGCGTGGCTCCTTCAAGTCTGGGTAGTTTGTTAGAGAGATACAAATTGTCATAGTAACACAGCACTGCACTTTGCAACCTTGTGATCAAGCCTCGCCAAACAGGATGTTCTCTGGTGCAGAAAGATTGCTTTTCTCCTCTAACCCATTTTGATCACCAAATTACCTCCAATTACTTATTACAGTGAGCACATGGGGTGCAGCAGTGAGCAAAAGCGGGTGCCGGGCCGCGCACGTGGGGAGCAGCACCGAGCCTGCGGGGTGCAGCACCGGGCGCGCAAGGGCTGGTGGGTGCAGCCCCAGCTCGTGGGGACGGCACAAAACAACACAGGGTGCAGCACCGAGCAAGCAAGCGTGGTGCTGGGCTCAAAACACGAGGTGCAGCGCCGAGCACGCAGGGTGCAGGGCCGAGGATGTGCTGGGGAGCGAGCAGGCGTGGGCGCCTCTCCGAGATGCCTCCGGGTGAATGCATGACGCGTGGGGACCCAACAGGAGGAGCCAGCAGTGCTGAGGGAGCTGCATCTAGATTAGCTTTGCGTGGTCACGGGGACTGGGAGAGCTCGCCGAGGACGGGAAGAGAGCAAACACCACTCCTGTCTTCGAGGAGGACAGGAATGAAGACCTCGAAACCATGTGGTTGCATCTCTCCAGTGTGGAGAAGGATGGAGGCATTTGCAAGACTGACAGGAAGAGCCCACAGAAGAAGTTGGACGAGGACGTCTGAAGGGCTCTTTCAAGACTCCCTATGGAGAGAGCTGTTCTTCTACACCCGACACCATCATTACACCAATCTGCAACACGTGCCGCTCCTGCTCTCATCTGAGGCTCTTTTCTCCTCCAATGAACAGGAAGTCAAGCAAAAATGCTCAGGAGCTGGTTGCAAGGAAAGCCACAGGTTTCCACCGCATGCATTTCCAGTGGTCTTGCTGGAACAGGTGACCCAGAGAGATTGTGGCGTCTCCATCCTTGCAGGTGTTCAAAAGCCCTGGGCAAGCAGCTCTAGGTGGCCCTGCTCGAGCAGAGGGCTCGGACCACATGACCTCCAGAGGTCCCTCCCAACCTCAGCTACCCCACGGTTCTGTGGTTCCATGTGCAGCTGGACAGGAGGAAGGCAGGTGACGTTACGCAGGTGTAGCCACGCTGACGGGAAGACCATTGTAGACGGAAGAGTCAGTGATCTGCAGGGCAGGTTTCCGGTTCTGTGCTGTGCCCAGGGATCCCACTTGTTTTCCTTTGATGTGTCGGGAAGACACATCCCAGCATGTGCTCAAACACCATGGCAGCTTGGGAGCCGGTTACTTGGTCCCTTCTTTTGGAATTGCTCATAGACTCCTCAGAAACAGCGTCCTTGGGCTGACTGGGCCCACAGGAGTACGTCTGCAGAGAAAGGCAAAGAATTGGAGGTGAAGGCACCTCCTGAAGTCAGATTCCCTGCCCTGCTCTGGGCAGTCACTGAGTCATGGTATAGTCGAGGTTGGAAGGGGCCTCCGGAGGCCATCTGGTCCAAGCCCCTTGCTCAAGCAGGGCCACGTAGAACCGGTTGAGCAGGACCATGTGCAGCCAGCTTCTGCGTACCTCCAAGGAGGGAGGCACCACAACCTCTGTGGGCAACCTGTGCGAGGCTCAGCCACTCTAAGACTGAGCAGAGTTTCCTCATGTTCAGAGGGAACATGCTGTCTTACAGTTTGTGCCCACGGCCTCTGGCCCTGTCACTGGGCCCTGATCTGAGCAGAGCCTGGCTCCGTCTTCTTTGCACCCTCCCTTCAGGCACTTCTGGACATTGATAAGGTCCCCTCGAACCATCTCGTCTGTAGGATAAACAGGCCTCTCGCCTGCTTGTCCGGCGTGGAAGAAGGAACTCGATTGCTGCAGAAGCCTCCAAAGAACAGGAGGAAATGGAACGAAGCTGCGTCGGGGGAAGTTCAGAGTGGGCACGAGGAAAAGGTTCTTCGCCGAGAGGGTGGCGGGTGACGGGAACAGGCTCTCCAGGGAAGCGGCCGCGGCACCAAGCCTGCCTCTGCAGCAGAAGGGCTTTGTGCCGCAGAACTGTGCCGCCGGCTCCTTGCCTTCTCCTACGCGGAGAAAGAGGTGCTGCGGGTGCTCAGGACCCTGATGCTCTTTGCACCGTCGGAAAGGACCGTCTCCCGCAGATCCCCCAGCTGACGGTGACTCGCAGGACTGCCTGGTGGTCACCTGCTGGGCTGGGGGCTGCTGGGGGCTTTGTGCTGGGGCACAGCGGGACAGGAGGAGCCGGGGAGGCGGGGAGATGAGCGGGGAGACGAGTCCCCCCCCCCCGCCCCCCAGGTCTGTCCTTGGCCCAGGGGCTCCGTGCTGCTTTCTGCGTGGGGCCGTGTCCGTGAGTCCTGCAGGGAGCCGTCTGTCCTGGCTCCCCCGCCAAAGGGCTGCTCCCCCCGGGGAAGGGGATGGGGGAGAGTCCCCCCCCGCCCTTGCCTGCCCCGCTGGCGGTGACTCGGCCCTGGGGGGGCTCGGCGCCCTTCGGGGCTCGCCGGCCCTGATCTGGGGCTCAGCGGGGCTTTGGCACCTCTGGGGTGCCGTTTCCCGGTGCCTCCCCGCGCTCCCTCCCCCTCCCACACAGGCAGGGAGCCGTTCTGGAGAAACAGCTTTTAATTGACAAAACACAAGTTGAAATGTCCCATGTCTAACCCCCCTCCCCCCCACCCCCAAACGCACCACCCCTCCTCCCCCATCCCCCACTCCCCCCACCTCCACCTCATCCCTGCTCGGGCTCTACTTCCCCCCCTGCCACCCGCGTGCTGCCTGCCAGAGCCCTGCGCTTGCTGGCCGGCTTTGGCAAGGCGCTCTGCCCCCGCTTCTTGCCCCGCTTCTCGCAGGCGGCAGCCTGGGACGGTGGCAGGGCCATCCCCGCAGCCCCCCACGGCTCCCGGGGCTCCATCCCGATGCCGTAGAATTCCTCGAGGCTCAGGATGGCGTCGGTGATCTCGGGGACGCTGTAGTCGGGGGTGAGCAGCTCCTCGGGCAGCGAGAGCCAGGCAAAGTCGCAGGGGGGGATGGCTGCGCCGGTGCCACCAAGCTCCCCAGGCACGGGGCCGCTGCTGGGGCTGTCCTGGCTGACCCCCACCGTGTCCGGGGAGCAGCCGAAGAGCCTCAGGGCCTCTTCGAGAGGCACCTCCTCGGACACGGTGAGGTCGCCTGCCGGGTCCCCAAGGGCTTGGTCGTGGGGGGCAGCAGAAGGGCAGGGTTGGTCATCGCTGCCCGGGGTGAAGTTGCTGCCCCCGTGTGCCTCCGCAGGGGTGGCCGTGCCGGAGGTGGTGAGCCGGGCAGGTTGTCCCTCATGCCGGTAGCCGGGGATGGACGCCGGCAACACTGGGGAGGCAGGGGCCACCGCGCTCGCCTCTGCGCCGGTGTCCCCAGGGTCCCCAGGCGCGGGGCTGCTGCCGCCGGCATCCTCCTGGCTGGCCTCCACCCCATCCAGGGAGCAGCCCAAGAGACTTAGGGCCTCTTCGAGAAGCTCCCTGTCCGACACCCGGAGGTCTGCTGCCAGGTCCCCCAGGGCTGGGCTGGGGGAGCCATGGCTGCCCAGGGGGACGTTGGTGCCCGGGTGTGCCCCCACAGGGGTGGCCGTGCCACAGACGTCGGTCTGGGCAGGCTGCCCCTCGATGTGCTGGTTGCCGGGGATGGGCGTCGGCAACACCGGGGGGGCTGGGGCCACCGCTCTCCCCTCTGTGCCGGTGTCACCGGAGTCCCCAGGCATGGGGCTGCTGCCGGGACCGTCCTGGCTTGCCCCCACGGCATCCAGGGAGCACCCAAAGAGCCTGAGGGCCTCCCTGAGAAGCTCCTCCTCGGAGACTGCAAAGTCTCCATCCGCGTCCCCAAGGGCTCGGTGGTGGGGGCCAGCAGAGGGGCTGGGGGGGGCTTCGCGGCCCGGGGGGACGTTGGTGCCCGGGTGTGCCCCCGCAGGGCTGGCCGTGCCAGGGGTGGTAATCGCGGCAGGCTGCCCCTCGATGTGCCGGTAGCCGGGGCTGTATGTGGGCAGCGCTGGGGGGGCTGGGGCCTCCGCTCTCCCCTGATGGTGGTAGGGTGCGAGGTGTGGCGGCTGTGCCTGGGGGGTCAGAGGGGCTGCCCAGGCCGGGAGGGTCGTGCAGCCCCCGGGGCCCCACAGGGCAGCACGCGGCAGAGCAGCGGTGCCATGGCTGAGCGCGGAGCTGTCCGGGGCAGGCACGCTGGCGACCGTCCACTGGATGTGGAAGACGCGGGGGTGGAAGAAGCAGCCGCACGGAGCCCTCTGCAGACCTGTGTGGGTGAGAGGGAGCCGTGCTGGGCTGGGAGGACCCTCGAGGGCCAGCCACCGAGCCGGCCCCGATGGCCGACGTCCCCCGGCTCTGTGCCGGGCACGTGGGGAGCTTGTGGCCGGGGCGCTCCGCGCGGGGTGAGCTGCTGTGCCGGGGGGCCGGGGATGCAAACCAGGGAGGAGACTCGCCCACAGGAGGTGAACCGGGAGAGATGGCCCCAAGTATTTGGGAAATTCTCGGGGAACTGGATTTCCTGGGCACGCAGCACCCAGGCCAGAACTGCCAGGGGGACGGGGTGCTGGGGGCGCCGGGGTGGCAGAGCAGCCAGGGGTGCCGTACCTGCTGGTGGTAGTGCCTGGGGGCCCTGGGGTGCCACCCACACTGAGGGGGCCCAGGCTGCGGGGAAGGGCTGCTGCTGGAGGGGCAGTTGGCACAGGGTGGCTGAGCCTGGAGGAGAGACAGGAGCGATGGCCGGCGGTCACCTCCGCTCTTGCCCCCAAGAGCGTCCCCGGGCTGCAGGGGTCGGGGTGGGTGCCTACCTCGGGGGTAGAAGGTTTGGGGAAGGACAAGCGTCTGCAGGAGCGGGGGTGCCGGGGGGTGCCGGGGGCCGCGCGCTGGGAGCCGCAGTGGTGGCGGCGGTGGCGGCGGCATGTCGCGTTCTGGCTGTTGGCTGCTAAGGACTCTGTGGCGTCTCCCAGGAGGGAATGTGGGGTCTCCGCGTGTTCCGCCCCGCCCCAACAGCCTCCCCAGCCTGGGGAGGGAAAGGCTTCGGGGGGGGGGGGGCCTTGCTGCGTTCCCAGAGCTGGCACGTCCCTGGGATTCGTGGGACTCGGTGGGACGAGTGCCACGCCTGGAGTGCTGGCACGGAGGCTGCAGGCTGTTCAGGAGGGGTAGGCAGGGCAGGCGAGGTGGAGGGGTCGCACTCTGTGGAAGGGAGAGCTTGGACGGTACGGCCCTTACGGTCAGCAAGGGTGTGGTGGAGAGCCTCTGGCTGAGGATGAGGGGCATGGAAAACAAAGCGGCTGTTGTAGTGGGTGTCTGCTCCCGATGGCCCGGCCGGGATGCCCGCACTGCGGACTTATGCCATAGGCCATGAGGAGAAATCTCTGCACGAGTAGCCCTTGTCCTGATGGTGCAGATGTTCTGTTGGGCGGTCGGTCACTGGAACAGGCTGCCAGGGAAGTGGTCATGGCCCCAGGGCTGTCAGAGTTCAAGGAGCATCTGAGCGACTGTCGTAGTCATATGATTGAATTGTAGCTAGTCCTGCGGGGAGCAGGACATTGGACTTGATGATCCTTATGGGTCCCTTCCAAGTCGAGATGGTCTATGATTCTACGAAATAAAGATGCAAGTCACGCACCGAGTTCATCCAGAAAAGATCTGCCTGGGTTGGGTTTATTCTAAGTTGGGACGCAAGCGGTGGGGAGAAGGTGGGGTCCTGTGGGCTGAAGTTTGGGGGTGGGGGGGAGGGGGGTTAGACATGGGACATTTCAACTTGTGTTTTGTCAATTAAAAGCTGTTTCTCCAGAACGGCTCCCTGCCTGTGTGGGAGGGGGAGGGAGCGCGGGGGGGCACCGGGACACGGCACCCAAGAGGTGCCAAAGCCCCGCTGAGCCCCAGATCAGGGCCGGCGAGCCCCGAAGGGCGCCGAGCCCCCCCAGGGCCGAGTCACCGCCAGCGGGGCAGGCAATGGCAGGGGGGGTGGGGGGGGGGTTTACCCTGTCCCACCCTCGCCTCAAGAATCTGGCTGCCCCCTCCCCTCGCGGTGGCTCCCGGTCTCAGGGAAGCTCTTGGTGGGCCACCCAGTTGCACCCCGCGGCTGGGATGCGTGGGGATGGAGACCCGTGTCCCCGCGGGCCCTGTGTCCCCGGCCACGTGCGGTGCTGGGTGCACAGAGCTGCAGCATGGCCCAGGGCGGGCCTGGGGGGCGGGGGCTGGGGGGGGGGGGGGATGTGCCTGAAGGCTGGGGTCCTCTCAGCCCCGCCAAGGTTTTAGCAGGGGATGACCCCACCCTATCCCAGTCCTGCACCCGTGTCACCCCCGGGTGGCCCCATCTGCCCCAGACAGGCAAGTCTGTGGGGGAAACTGAGGCAGGAGCCCCTGGGTGACGCTGGGAGGACCCATGGCCTGGGCCCGCAGGTCCCAGCCCCCTGCACCCCCAAAGCTGGGAAGGGACCCAGGTGTGTGGGTGCTCCTGCAGCAGGGCTGCCCCCCAGTAGCAAGAGCCTGCACCCCTGCAGGGGTGGAGGCAGCCCAGGGGTGCAGCACCGAGCACATGGGCTGCAGCTCCGAGCACGTGGGCTGCAGGTCTGAGCATGCAGGTGCAGCGCAGAAGATGTGGGGTGTGGGGCCAAGCACGGAGAGGTGCAGCACGGAGCATAAGGGGGTGCAGCAGTGAGTGTTATAGTTGAATTGAGACAAATAGAGTCCAAAGTAAATTCAATTTCTATTTATTAAGGTAGGAAAGCAAAAGCAGCGCTGGGCGGCCGGGGAGTCGCAGCTCCACCGAGGGCTCGCGAATTCAAACAAGCCAAGCAGCCCCCTTTATAGGTTGATTTCGTGCCTTTCTGCTTCTTCCCTTAGCGTGGCTCCTTCAAGTCTGGGTAGTTTGTTAGAGAGATACAAATTGTCATAGTAACACAGCACTGCACTTTGCAACCTTGTGATCAAGCCTCGCCAAACAGGATGTTCTCTGGTGCAGAAAGATTGCTTTTCTCCTCTAACCCATTTTGATCACCAAATTACCTCCAATTACTTATTACAGTGAGCACATGGGGTGCAGCAGTGAGCAAAAGCGGGTGCCGGGCCGCGCACGTGGGGAGCAGCACCGAGCCTGCGGGGTGCAGCACCGGGCGCGCAAGGGCTGGTGGGTGCAGCCCCAGCTCGTGGGGACGGCACAAAACAACACAGGGTGCAGCACCGAGCAAGCAAGCGTGGTGCTGGGCTCAAAACACGAGGTGCAGCGCCGAGCACGCAGGGTGCAGGGCCGAGGATGTGCTGGGGAGCGAGCAGGCGTGGGCGCCTCTCCGAGATGCCTCCGGGTGAATGCATGACGCGTGGGGACCCAACAGGAGGAGCCAGCAGTGCTGAGGGAGCTGCATCTAGATTAGCTTTGCGTGGTCACGGGGACTGGGAGAGCTCGCCGAGGACGGGAAGAGAGCAAACACCACTCCTGTCTTCGAGGAGGACAGGAATGAAGACCTCGAAACCATGTGGTTGCATCTCTCCAGTGTGGAGAAGGATGGAGGCATTTGCAAGACTGACAGGAAGAGCCCACAGAAGAAGTTGGACGAGGACGTCTGAAGGGCTCTTTCAAGACTCCCTATGGAGAGAGCTGTTCTTCTACACCCGACACCATCATTACACCAATCTGCAACACGTGCCGCTCCTGCTCTCATCTGAGGCTCTTTTCTCCTCCAATGAACAGGAAGTCAAGCAAAAATGCTCAGGAGCTGGTTGCAAGGAAAGCCACAGGTTTCCACCGCATGCATTTCCAGTGGTCTTGCTGGAACAGGTGACCCAGAGAGATTGTGGCGTCTCCATCCTTGCAGGTGTTCAAAAGCCCTGGGCAAGCAGCTCTAGGTGGCCCTGCTCGAGCAGAGGGCTCGGACCACATGACCTCCAGAGGTCCCTCCCAACCTCAGCTACCCCACGGTTCTGTGGTTCCATGTGCAGCTGGACAGGAGGAAGGCAGGTGACGTTACGCAGGTGTAGCCACGCTGACGGGAAGACCATTGTAGACGGAAGAGTCAGTGATCTGCAGGGCAGGTTTCCGGTTCTGTGCTGTGCCCAGGGATCCCACTTGTTTTCCTTTGATGTGTCGGGAAGACACATCCCAGCATGTGCTCAAACACCATGGCAGCTTGGGAGCCGGTTACTTGGTCCCTTCTTTTGGAATTGCTCATAGACTCCTCAGAAACAGCGTCCTTGGGCTGACTGGGCCCACAGGAGTACGTCTGCAGAGAAAGGCAAAGAATTGGAGGTGAAGGCACCTCCTGAAGTCAGATTCCCTGCCCTGCTCTGGGCAGTCACTGAGTCATGGTATAGTCGAGGTTGGAAGGGGCCTCCGGAGGCCATCTGGTCCAAGCCCCTTGCTCAAGCAGGGCCACGTAGAACCGGTTGAGCAGGACCATGTGCAGCCAGCTTCTGCGTACCTCCAAGGAGGGAGGCACCACAACCTCTGTGGGCAACCTGTGCGAGGCTCAGCCACTCTAAGACTGAGCAGAGTTTCCTCATGTTCAGAGGGAACATGCTGTCTTACAGTTTGTGCCCACGGCCTCTGGCCCTGTCACTGGGCCCTGATCTGAGCAGAGCCTGGCTCCGTCTTCTTTGCACCCTCCCTTCAGGCACTTCTGGACATTGATAAGGTCCCCTCGAACCATCTCGTCTGTAGGATAAACAGGCCTCTCGCCTGCTTGTCCGGCGTGGAAGAAGGAACTCGATTGCTGCAGAAGCCTCCAAAGAACAGGAGGAAATGGAACGAAGCTGCGTCGGGGGAAGTTCAGAGTGGGCACGAGGAAAAGGTTCTTCGCCGAGAGGGTGGCGGGTGACGGGAACAGGCTCTCCAGGGAAGCGGCCGCGGCACCAAGCCTGCCTCTGCAGCAGAAGGGCTTTGTGCCGCAGAACTGTGCCGCCGGCTCCTTGCCTTCTCCTACGCGGAGAAAGAGGTGCTGCGGGTGCTCAGGACCCTGATGCTCTTTGCACCGTCGGAAAGGACCGTCTCCCGCAGATCCCCCAGCTGACGGTGACTCGCAGGACTGCCTGGTGGTCACCTGCTGGGCTGGGGGCTGCTGGGGGCTTTGTGCTGGGGCACAGCGGGACAGGAGGAGCCGGGGAGGCGGGGAGATGAGCGGGGAGACGAGTCCCCCCCCCCCGCCCCCCAGGTCTGTCCTTGGCCCAGGGGCTCCGTGCTGCTTTCTGCGTGGGGCCGTGTCCGTGAGTCCTGCAGGGAGCCGTCTGTCCTGGCTCCCCCGCCAAAGGGCTGCTCCCCCCGGGGAAGGGGATGGGGGAGAGTCCCCCCCCGCCCTTGCCTGCCCCGCTGGCGGTGACTCGGCCCTGGGGGGGCTCGGCGCCCTTCGGGGCTCGCCGGCCCTGATCTGGGGCTCAGCGGGGCTTTGGCACCTCTGGGGTGCCGTTTCCCGGTGCCTCCCCGCGCTCCCTCCCCCTCCCACACAGGCAGGGAGCCGTTCTGGAGAAACAGCTTTTAATTGACAAAACACAAGTTGAAATGTCCCATGTCTAACCCCCCTCCCCCCCACCCCCAAACGCACCACCCCTCCTCCCCCATCCCCCACTCCCCCCACCTCCACCTCATCCCTGCTCGGGCTCTACTTCCCCCCCTGCCACCCGCGTGCTGCCTGCCAGAGCCCTGCGCTTGCTGGCCGGCTTTGGCAAGGCGCTCTGCCCCCGCTTCTTGCCCCGCTTCTCGCAGGCGGCAGCCTGGGACGGTGGCAGGGCCATCCCCGCAGCCCCCCACGGCTCCCGGGGCTCCATCCCGATGCCGTAGAATTCCTCGAGGCTCAGGATGGCGTCGGTGATCTCGGGGACGCTGTAGTCGGGGGTGAGCAGCTCCTCGGGCAGCGAGAGCCAGGCAAAGTCGCAGGGGGGGATGGCTGCGCCGGTGCCACCAAGCTCCCCAGGCACGGGGCCGCTGCTGGGGCTGTCCTGGCTGACCCCCACCGTGTCCGGGGAGCAGCCGAAGAGCCTCAGGGCCTCTTCGAGAGGCACCTCCTCGGACACGGTGAGGTCGCCTGCCGGGTCCCCAAGGGCTTGGTCGTGGGGGGCAGCAGAAGGGCAGGGTTGGTCATCGCTGCCCGGGGTGAAGTTGCTGCCCCCGTGTGCCTCCGCAGGGGTGGCCGTGCCGGAGGTGGTGAGCCGGGCAGGTTGTCCCTCATGCCGGTAGCCGGGGATGGACGCCGGCAACACTGGGGAGGCAGGGGCCACCGCGCTCGCCTCTGCGCCGGTGTCCCCAGGGTCCCCAGGCGCGGGGCTGCTGCCGCCGGCATCCTCCTGGCTGGCCTCCACCCCATCCAGGGAGCAGCCCAAGAGACTTAGGGCCTCTTCGAGAAGCTCCCTGTCCGACACCCGGAGGTCTGCTGCCAGGTCCCCCAGGGCTGGGCTGGGGGAGCCATGGCTGCCCAGGGGGACGTTGGTGCCCGGGTGTGCCCCCACAGGGGTGGCCGTGCCACAGACGTCGGTCTGGGCAGGCTGCCCCTCGATGTGCTGGTTGCCGGGGATGGGCGTCGGCAACACCGGGGGGGCTGGGGCCACCGCTCTCCCCTCTGTGCCGGTGTCACCGGAGTCCCCAGGCATGGGGCTGCTGCCGGGACCGTCCTGGCTTGCCCCCACGGCATCCAGGGAGCACCCAAAGAGCCTGAGGGCCTCCCTGAGAAGCTCCTCCTCGGAGACTGCAAAGTCTCCATCCGCGTCCCCAAGGGCTCGGTGGTGGGGGCCAGCAGAGGGGCTGGGGGGGGCTTCGCGGCCCGGGGGGACGTTGGTGCCCGGGTGTGCCCCCGCAGGGCTGGCCGTGCCAGGGGTGGTAATCGCGGCAGGCTGCCCCTCGATGTGCCGGTAGCCGGGGCTGTATGTGGGCAGCGCTGGGGGGGCTGGGGCCTCCGCTCTCCCCTGATGGTGGTAGGGTGCGAGGTGTGGCGGCTGTGCCTGGGGGGTCAGAGGGGCTGCCCAGGCCGGGAGGGTCGTGCAGCCCCCGGGGCCCCACAGGGCAGCACGCGGCAGAGCAGCGGTGCCATGGCTGAGCGCGGAGCTGTCCGGGGCAGGCACGCTGGCGACCGTCCACTGGATGTGGAAGACGCGGGGGTGGAAGAAGCAGCCGCACGGAGCCCTCTGCAGACCTGTGTGGGTGAGAGGGAGCCGTGCTGGGCTGGGAGGACCCTCGAGGGCCAGCCACCGAGCCGGCCCCGATGGCCGACGTCCCCCGGCTCTGTGCCGGGCACGTGGGGAGCTTGTGGCCGGGGCGCTCCGCGCGGGGTGAGCTGCTGTGCCGGGGGGCCGGGGATGCAAACCAGGGAGGAGACTCGCCCACAGGAGGTGAACCGGGAGAGATGGCCCCAAGTATTTGGGAAATTCTCGGGGAACTGGATTTCCTGGGCACGCAGCACCCAGGCCAGAACTGCCAGGGGGACGGGGTGCTGGGGGCGCCGGGGTGGCAGAGCAGCCAGGGGTGCCGTACCTGCTGGTGGTAGTGCCTGGGGGCCCTGGGGTGCCACCCACACTGAGGGGGCCCAGGCTGCGGGGAAGGGCTGCTGCTGGAGGGGCAGTTGGCACAGGGTGGCTGAGCCTGGAGGAGAGACAGGAGCGATGGCCGGCGGTCACCTCCGCTCTTGCCCCCAAGAGCGTCCCCGGGCTGCAGGGGTCGGGGTGGGTGCCTACCTCGGGGGTAGAAGGTTTGGGGAAGGACAAGCGTCTGCAGGAGCGGGGGTGCCGGGGGGTGCCGGGGGCCGCGCGCTGGGAGCCGCAGTGGTGGCGGCGGTGGCGGCGGCATGTCGCGTTCTGGCTGTTGGCTGCTAAGGACTCTGTGGCGTCTCCCAGGAGGGAATGTGGGGTCTCCGCGTGTTCCGCCCCGCCCCAACAGCCTCCCCAGCCTGGGGAGGGAAAGGCTTCGGGGGGGGGGGGGCCTTGCTGCGTTCCCAGAGCTGGCACGTCCCTGGGATTCGTGGGACTCGGTGGGACGAGTGCCACGCCTGGAGTGCTGGCACGGAGGCTGCAGGCTGTTCAGGAGGGGTAGGCAGGGCAGGCGAGGTGGAGGGGTCGCACTCTGTGGAAGGGAGAGCTTGGACGGTACGGCCCTTACGGTCAGCAAGGGTGTGGTGGAGAGCCTCTGGCTGAGGATGAGGGGCATGGAAAACAAAGCGGCTGTTGTAGTGGGTGTCTGCTCCCGATGGCCCGGCCGGGATGCCCGCACTGCGGACTTATGCCATAGGCCATGAGGAGAAATCTCTGCACGAGTAGCCCTTGTCCTGATGGTGCAGATGTTCTGTTGGGCGGTCGGTCACTGGAACAGGCTGCCAGGGAAGTGGTCACGGCCCCAGGGCTGTCAGAGTTCAAGGAGCATCTGAGCGACTGTCGTAGTCATATGATTGAATTGTAGCTAGTCCTGCGGGGAGCAGGACATTGGACTTGATGATCCTTATGGGTCCCTTCCAAGTCGAGATGGTCTATGATTCTACGAAATAAAGATGCAAGTCACGCACCGAGTTCATCCAGAAAAGATCTGCCTGGGTTGGGTTTATTCTAAGTTGGGACGCAAGCGGTGGGGAGAAGGTGGGGTCCTGTGGGCTGAAGTTTGGGGGTGGGGGGGAGGGGGGTTAGACATGGGACATTTCAACTTGTGTTTTGTCAATTAAAAGCTGTTTCTCCAGAACGGCTCCCTGCCTGTGTGGGAGGGGGAGGGAGCGCGGGGGGGCACCGGGAAACGGCACCCAAGAGGTGCCAAAGCCCCGCTGAGCCCCAGATCAGGGCCGGCGAGCCCCGAAGGGCGCCGAGCCCCCCCAGGGCGAGTCACCGCCAGCGGGGCAGGCAATGGCGGGGGGGGGGTGGGGTGGGGGGTTTACCCTGTCCCACCCTCGCCTCAAGAATCTGGCTGCCCCCTCCCCTCGCGGTGGCTCCCGGTCTCAGGGAAGCTCTTGGTGGGCCACCCAGTTGCACCCCGCGGCTGGGATGCGTGGGGATGGAGACCCGTGTCCCCGCGGGCCCTGTGTCCCCGGCCACGTGCGGTGCTGGGTGCACAGAGCTGCAGCATGGCCCAGGGCGGGCCTGGGGGGCGGGGGCTGGGGGGGGGGGGGGATGTGCCTGAAGGCTGGGGTCCTCTCAGCCCCGCCAAGGTTTTAGCAGGGGATGACCCCACCCTATCCCTGTCCTGCACCCGTGTCACCCCCGGGTGGCCCCATCTGCCCCAGACAGGCAAGTCTGTGGGGGAAACTGAGGCAGGAGCCCCTGGGTGACGCTGGGAGGACCCATGGCCTGGGCCCGCGGGTCCCAGCCCCCTGCACCCCCAAAGCTGGGAAGGGACCCAGGTGTGTGGGTGCTCCTGCAGCAGGGCTGCCCCCCAGTAGCAAGAGCCTGCACCCCTGCAGGGGTGGAGGCAGCCCAGGGGTGCAGCTCCGAGCACGTGGGCTGCAGGTCTGAGCATGCAGGTGCAGCGCAGAAGATGTGGGGTGTGGGGCCAAGCACGGAGAGGTGCAGCACGGAGCATAAGGGGGTGCAGCAGTGAGTGTTATAGTTGAATTGAGACAAATAGAGTCCAAAGTAAATTCAATTTCTATTTATTAAGGTAGGAAAGCAAAAGCAGCGCTGGGCGGCCGGGGAGTCGCAGCTCCACCGAGGGCTCGCGAATTCAAACAAGCCAAGCAGCCCCCTTTATAGGTTGATTTCGTGCCTTTCTGCTTCTTCCCTTAGCGTGGCTCCTTCAAGTCTGGGTAGTTTGTTAGAGAGATACAAATTGTCATAGTAACACAGCACTGCACTTTGCAACCTTGTGATCAAGCCTCGCCAAACAGGATGTTCTCTGGTGCAGAAAGATTGCTTTTCTCCTCTAACCCATTTTGATCACCAAATTACCTCCAATTACTTATTACAGTGAGCACATGGGGTGCAGCAGTGAGCAAAAGCGGGTGCCGGGCCGCGCACGTGGGGAGCAGCACCGAGCCTGCGGGGTGCAGCACCGGGCGCGCAAGGGCTGGTGGGTGCAGCCCCAGCTCGTGGGGACGGCACAAAACAACACAGGGTGCAGCACCGAGCAAGCAAGCGTGGTGCTGGGCTCAAAACACGAGGTGCAGCGCCGAGCACGCAGGGTGCAGGGCCGAGGATGTGCTGGGGAGCGAGCAGGCGTGGGCGCCTCTCCGAGATGCCTCCGGGTGAATGCATGACGCGTGGGGACCCAACAGGAGGAGCCAGCAGTGCTGAGGGAGCTGCATCTAGATTAGCTTTGCGTGGTCACGGGGACTGGGAGAGCTCGCCGAGGACGGGAAGAGAGCAAACACCACTCCTGTCTTCGAGGAGGACAGGAATGAAGACCTCGAAACCATGTGGTTGCATCTCTCCAGTGTGGAGAAGGATGGAGGCATTTGCAAGACTGACAGGAAGAGCCCACAGAAGAAGTTGGACGAGGACGTCTGAAGGGCTCTTTCAAGACTCCCTATGGAGAGAGCTGTTCTTCTACACCCGACACCATCATTACACCAATCTGCAACACGTGCCGCTCCTGCTCTCATCTGAGGCTCTTTTCTCCTCCAATGAACAGGAAGTCAAGCAAAAATGCTCAGGAGCTGGTTGCAAGGAAAGCCACAGGTTTCCACCGCATGCATTTCCAGTGGTCTTGCTGGAACAGGTGACCCAGAGAGATTGTGGCGTCTCCATCCTTGCAGGTGTTCAAAAGCCCTGGGCAAGCAGCTCTAGGTGGCCCTGCTCGAGCAGAGGGCTCGGACCACATGACCTCCAGAGGTCCCTCCCAACCTCAGCTACCCCACGGTTCTGTGGTTCCATGTGCAGCTGGACAGGAGGAAGGCAGGTGACGTTACGCAGGTGTAGCCACGCTGACGGGAAGACCATTGTAGACGGAAGAGTCAGTGATCTGCAGGGCAGGTTTCCGGTTCTGTGCTGTGCCCAGGGATCCCACTTGTTTTCCTTTGATGTGTCGGGAAGACACATCCCAGCATGTGCTCAAACACCATGGCAGCTTGGGAGCCGGTTACTTGGTCCCTTCTTTTGGAATTGCTCATAGACTCCTCAGAAACAGCGTCCTTGGGCTGACTGGGCCCACAGGAGTACGTCTGCAGAGAAAGGCAAAGAATTGGAGGTGAAGGCACCTCCTGAAGTCAGATTCCCTGCCCTGCTCTGGGCAGTCACTGAGTCATGGTATAGTCGAGGTTGGAAGGGGCCTCCGGAGGCCATCTGGTCCAAGCCCCTTGCTCAAGCAGGGCCACGTAGAACCGGTTGAGCAGGACCATGTGCAGCCAGCTTCTGCGTACCTCCAAGGAGGGAGGCACCACAACCTCTGTGGGCAACCTGTGCGAGGCTCAGCCACTCTAAGACTGAGCAGAGTTTCCTCATGTTCAGAGGGAACATGCTGTCTTACAGTTTGTGCCCACGGCCTCTGGCCCTGTCACTGGGCCCTGATCTGAGCAGAGCCTGGCTCCGTCTTCTTTGCACCCTCCCTTCAGGCACTTCTGGACATTGATAAGGTCCCCTCGAACCATCTCGTCTGTAGGATAAACAGGCCTCTCGCCTGCTTGTCCGGCGTGGAAGAAGGAACTCGATTGCTGCAGAAGCCTCCAAAGAACAGGAGGAAATGGAACGAAGCTGCGTCGGGGGAAGTTCAGAGTGGGCACGAGGAAAAGGTTCTTCGCCGAGAGGGTGGCGGGTGACGGGAACAGGCTCTCCAGGGAAGCGGCCGCGGCACCAAGCCTGCCTCTGCAGCAGAAGGGCTTTGTGCCGCAGAACTGTGCCGCCGGCTCCTTGCCTTCTCCTACGCGGAGAAAGAGGTGCTGCGGGTGCTCAGGACCCTGATGCTCTTTGCACCGTCGGAAAGGACCGTCTCCCGCAGATCCCCCAGCTGACGGTGACTCGCAGGACTGCCTGGTGGTCACCTGCTGGGCTGGGGGCTGCTGGGGGCTTTGTGCTGGGGCACAGCGGGACAGGAGGAGCCGGGGAGGCGGGGAGATGAGCGGGGAGACGAGTCCCCCCCCCCCGCCCCCCAGGTCTGTCCTTGGCCCAGGGGCTCCGTGCTGCTTTCTGCGTGGGGCCGTGTCCGTGAGTCCTGCAGGGAGCCGTCTGTCCTGGCTCCCCCGCCAAAGGGCTGCTCCCCCCGGGGAAGGGGATGGGGGAGAGTCCCCCCCCGCCCTTGCCTGCCCCGCTGGCGGTGACTCGGCCCTGGGGGGGCTCGGCGCCCTTCGGGGCTCGCCGGCCCTGATCTGGGGCTCAGCGGGGCTTTGGCACCTCTGGGGTGCCGTTTCCCGGTGCCCCCGCGCTCCCTCCCCCTCCCACACAGGCAGGGAGCCGTTCTGGAGAAACAGCTTTTAATTGACAAAACACAAGTTGAAATGTCCCATGTCTAACCCCCTCCCCCCCACCCCCAAACGCACCACCCCTCCTCCCCCATCCCCCACTCCCCCCACCTCCACCTCATCCCTGCTCGGGCTCTACTTCCCCCCTGCCACCCGCGTGCTGCCTGCCAGAGCCCTGCGCTTGCTGGCCGGCTTTGGCAAGGCGCTCTGCCCCCGCTTCTTGCCCCGCTTCTCGCAGGCGGCAGCCTGGGACGGTGGCAGGGCCATCCCCGCAGCCCCCCACGGCTCCCGGGGCTCCATCCCGATGCCGTAGAATTCCTCGAGGCTCAGGATGGCGTCGGTGATCTCGGGGACGCTGTAGTCGGGGGTGAGCAGCTCCTCGGGCAGCGAGAGCCAGGCAAAGTCGCAGGGGGGGATGGCTGCGCCGGTGCCACCAAGCTCCCCAGGCACGGGGCCGCTGCTGGGGCTGTCCTGGCTGACCCCCACCGTGTCCGGGGAGCAGCCGAAGAGCCTCAGGGCCTCTTCGAGAGGCACCTCCTCGGACACGGTGAGGTCGCCTGCCGGGTCCCCAAGGGCTTGGTCGTGGGGGGCAGCAGAAGGGCAGGGTTGGTCATCGCTGCCCGGGGTGAAGTTGCTGCCCCCGTGTGCCTCCGCAGGGGTGGCCGTGCCGGAGGTGGTGAGCCGGGCAGGTTGTCCCTCATGCCGGTAGCCGGGGATGGACGCCGGCAACACTGGGGAGGCAGGGGCCACCGCGCTCGCCTCTGCGCCGGTGTCCCCAGGGTCCCCAGGCGCGGGGGGCTGCCGCCGGCATCCTCCTGGCTGGCCTCCACCCCATCCAGGGAGCAGCCCAAGAGACTTAGGGCCTCTTCGAGAAGCTCCCTGTCCGACACCCGGAGGTCTGCTGCCAGGTCCCCCAGGGCTGGGCTGGGGGAGCCATGGCTGCCCAGGGGGACGTTGGTGCCGGGTGTGCCCCACAGGGGTGGCCGTGCCACAGACGTCGGTCTGGGCAGGCTGCCCCTCGATGTGCTGGTTGCCGGGGATGGGCGTCGGCAACACCGGGGGGGCTGGGGCCACCGCTCTCCCCTCTGTGCCGGTGTCACCGGAGTCCCCAGGCATGGGGCTGCTGCCGGGACCGTCCTGGCTTGCCCCCACGGCATCCAGGGAGCACCCAAAGAGCCTGAGGGCCTCCCTGAGAAGCTCCTCCTCGGAGACTGCAAAGTCTCCATCCGCGTCCCCAAGGGCTCGGTGGTGGGGGCCAGCAGAGGGGCTGGGGGGGGCTTCGCGGCCCGGGGGGACGTTGGTGCCCGGGTGTGCCCCCGCAGGGCTGGCCGTGCCAGGGGTGGTAATCGCGGCAGGCTGCCCCTCGATGTGCCGGTAGCCGGGCTGTATGTGGGCAGCGCTGGGGGGGCTGGGGCCTCCGCTCTCCCCTGATGGTGGTAGGGTGGAGGTGCGGGTGTGGCGGCTGTGCCTGGGGGGTCAGAGGGGCTGCCCAGGCCGGGAGGGTCGTGCAGCCCCCGGGGCCCCACAGGGCAGCACGCGGCAGAGCAGCGGTGCCATGGCTGAGCGCGGAGCTGTCCGGGGCAGGCACGCTGGCGACCGTCCACTGGATGTGGAAGACGCGGGGGTGGAAGAAGCAGCGCACGGAGCCCTCTGCAGACCTGTGTGGGTGAGAGGGAGCCGTGCTGGGCTGGGAGGACCCTCGAGGGCCAGCCACCGAGCCGGCCCCGATGGCCGACGTCCCCCGGCTCTGTGCCGGGCACGTGGGGAGCTTGTGGCCGGGGCGCTCCGCGCGGGGTGAGCTGCTGTGCCGGGGGGCCGGGGATGCAAACCAGGGAGGAGACTCGCCCACAGGAGGTGAACCGGGAGAGATGGCCCCAAGTATTTGGGAAATTCTCGGGGAACTGGATTTCCTGGGCACGCAGCACCCAGGCCAGAACTGCCAGGGGGACGGGGTGCTGGGGGGCCGGGGGGTGGCAGAGCAGCCAGGGGTGCCGTACCTGCTGGTGGTAGTGCCTGGGGGCCCTGGGGTGCCACCCACACTGAGGGGGCCCAGGCTGCGGGGAAGGGCTGCTGCTGGAGGGGCAGTTGGCACAGGGTGGCTGAGCCTGGAGGAGAGACAGGAGCGATGGCCGGCGGTCACCTCCGCTCTTGCCCCCAAGAGCGTCCCCGGGCTGCAGGGGTCGGGGTGGGTGCCTACCTCGGGGGTAGAAGGTTTGGGGAAGGACAAGCGTCTGCAGGAGCGGGGGTGCCGGGGGGTGCCGGGGGCCGCGCGCTGGGAGCCGCAGTGGTGGCGGCGGTGGCGGCGGCATGTCGCGTTCTGGCTGTTGGCTGCTAAGGACTCTGTGGCGTCTCCCAGGAGGGAATGTGGGGTCTCCGCGTGTTCCGCCCCGCCCCAACAGCCTCCCCAGCCTGGGGAGGGAAAGGCTTCGGGGGGGGGGGGCCTTGCTGCGTTCCCAGAGCTGGCACGTCCCTGGGATTCGTGGGACTCGGTGGGACGAGTGCCACGCCTGGAGTGCTGGCACGGAGGCTGCAGGCTGTTCAGGAGGGGTAGGCAGGGCAGGCGAGGTGGGGGGTCGCACTCTGTGGAAGGGAGAGCTTGGACGGTACGGCCCTTACGGTCAGCAAGGGTGTGGTGGAGAGCCTCTGGCTGAGGATGAGGGGCATGGAAAACAAAGCGGCTGTTGTAGTGGGTGTCTGCTCCCGATGGCCCGGCCGGGATGCCCGCACTGCGGACTTATGCCATAGGCCATGAGGAGAAATCTCTGCACGAGTAGCCCTTGTCCTGATGGTGCAGATGTTCTGTTGGGCGGTCGGTCACTGGAACAGGCTGCCAGGGAAGTGGTCACGGCCCCAGGGCTGTCAGAGTTCAAGGAGCATCTGAGCGACTGTCGTAGTCATATGATTGAATTGTAGCTAGTCCTGCGGGAGCAGGACATTGGACTTGATGATCCTTATGGGTCCCTTCCAAGTCGAGATGGTCTATGATTCTACGAAATAAAGATGCAAGTCACGCACCGAGTTCATCCAGAAAAGATCTGCCTGGGTTGGGTTTATTCTAAGTTGGGACGCAAGCGGTGGGGAGAAGGTGGGGTCCTGTGGGCTGAAGTTTGGGGGTGGGGGGGAGGGGGGTTAGACATGGGACATTTCAACTTGTGTTTTGTCAATTAAAAGCTGTTTCTCCAGAACGGCTCCCTGCCTGTGTGGGAGGGGGAGGAGGGAGCGCGGGGGGCACCGGGAAACGGCACCCAAGAGGTGCCAAAGCCCCGCTGAGCCCCAGATCAGGGCCGGCGAGCCCCGAAGGGCGCCGAGCCCCCCCAGGGCGAGTCACCGCCAGCGGGGGCAGGCGGGGGGGGGGGGGGGGGGGGGTTTACCCTGTCCCACCCTCGCCTCAAGAATCTGGCTGCCCCCTCCCCTCGCGGTGGCTCCGGTCTCAGGGAAGCTCTTGGTGGGCCACCCAGTTGCACCCCGCGGCTGGGATGCGTGGGGATGGAGACCCGTGTCCCCGCGGGCCCTGTGTCCCCGGCCACGTGCGGGTGCTGGGTGCACAGAGCTGCAGCATGGCCCAGGGCGGGCTGGGGGGCGGGGGCTGGGGGGGGGGGGGGATGTGCCTGAAGGCTGGGGTCCTCTCAGCCCCGCCAAGGTTTTAGCAGGGGATGACCCCACCCTATCCCTGTCCTGCACCCGTGTCACCCCGGGTGGCCCCATCTGCCCCAGACAGGCAAGTCTGTGGGGGAAACTGAGGCAGGAGCCCCTGGGTGACGCTGGGAGGACCCATGGCCTGGGCCCGCAGGTCCCAGCCCCCTGCACCCCCAAAGCTGGGAAGGGACCCAGGTGTGTGGGTGCTCCTGCAGCAGGGCTGCCCCCAGTAGCAAGAGCCTGCACCTGCAAGGCAGCCAGGGGTGCAGGGCAGGGGGCAGCCCAGGGGTGCAGCGAGCACATGGGCTGCAGCTCCGAGCACGTGGGCTGCAGGTCTGAGCATGCAGGTGCAGCGCAGAAGATGTGGGGTGTGGGGCCAAGCACGGAGAGGTGCAGCACGGAGCATAGGGGGGTGCAGCAGTGAGTGTTATAGTTGAATTGAGACAAATAGAGTCCAAAGTAAATTCAATTTCTATTTATTAAGGTAGGAAAGCAAAAGCAGCGCTGGGCGGCCGGGGAGTCGCAGCTCCACCGAGGGCTCGCGAATTCAAACAAGCCAAGCAGCCCCCTTTATAGGTTGATTTCGTGCCTTTCTGCTTCTTCCCTTAGCGTGGCTCCTTCAAGTCTGGGTAGTTTGTTAGAGAGATACAAATTGTCATAGTAACACAGCACTGCACTTTGCAACCTTGTGATCAAGCCTCGCCAAACAGGATGTTCTCTGGTGCAGAAAGATTGCTTTTCTCCTCTAACCCATTTTGATCACCAAATTACCTCCAATTACTTATTACAGTGAGCACATGGGGTGCAGCAGTGAGCAAAAGCGGGTGCCGGGCCGCGCACGTGGGGAGCAGCACCGAGCCTGCGGGGTGCAGCACGGGCGCGCAAGGGCTGGTGGGTGCAGCCCCAGCTCGTGGGGACGGCACAAAACAACACAGGGTGCAGCACCGAGCAAGCAAGCGTGGTGCTGGGCTCAAAACACGAGGTGCAGCGCCGAGCACGCAGGGTGCAGGGCCGAGGATGTGCTGGGGAGCGAGCAGGCGTGGGCGCCTCTCCGAGATGCCTCCGGGTGAATGCATGACGCGTGGGGACCCAACAGGAGGAGCCAGCAGTGCTGAGGGAGCTGCATCTAGATTAGCTTTGCGTGGTCACGGGGACTGGGAGAGCTCGCCGAGGACGGGAAGAGAGCAAACACCACTCCTGTCTTCGAGGAGGACAGGAATGAAGACCTCGAAACCATGTGGTTGCATCTCTCCAGTGTGGAGAAGGATGGAGGCATTTGCAAGACTGACAGGAAGAGCCCACAGAAGAAGTTGGACGAGGACGTCTGAAGGGCTCTTTCAAGACTCCCTATGGAGAGAGCTGTTCTTCTACACCCGACACCATCATTACACCAATCTGCAACACGTGCCGCTCCTGCTCTCATCTGAGGCTCTTTTCTCTCCAATGAACAGGAAGTCAAGCAAAAATGCTCAGGAGCTGGTTGCAAGGAAAGCCACAGGTTTCCACCGCATGCATTTCCAGTGGTCTTGCTGGAACAGGTGACCCAGAGAGATTGTGGCGTCTCCATCCTTGCAGGTGTTCAAAAGCCCTGGGCAAGCAGCTCTAGGTGGCCCTGCTCGAGCAGAGGGCTCGGACCACATGACCTCCAGAGGTCCCTCCCAACCTCAGCTACCCCACGGTTCTGTGGTTCCATGTGCAGCTGGACAGGAGGAAGGCAGGTGACGTTACGCAGGTGTAGCCACGCTGACGGGAAGACCATTGTAGACGGAAGAGTCAGTGATCTGCAGGGCAGGTTTCCGGTTCTGTGCTGTGCCCAGGGATCCCACTTGTTTTCCTTTGATGTGTCGGGAAGACACATCCCAGCATGTGCTCAAACACCATGGCAGCTTGGGAGCCGGTTACTTGGTCCCTTCTTTTGGAATTGCTCATAGACTCCTCAGAAACAGCGTCCTTGGGCTGACTGGGCCCACAGGAGTACGTCTGCAGAGAAAGGCAAAGAATTGGAGGTGAAGGCACCTCCTGAAGTCAGCTTCCTGCTCTGGGCAGTCACTGAGTCATGGTATAGTCGAGGTTGGAAGGGGCCTCCGGAGGCCATCTGGTCCAAGCCCCTTGCTCAAGCAGGGCCACGTAGAACCGGTTGAGCAGGACCATGTGCAGCCAGCTTCTGCGTACCTCCAAGGAGGGAGGCACCACAACCTCTGTGGGCAACCTGTGCGAGGCTCAGCCACTCTAAGACTGAGCAGAGTTTCCTCATGTTCAGAGGGAACATGCTGTCTTACAGTTTGTGCCCACGGCCTCTGGCCCTGTCACTGGGCCCTGATCTGAGCAGAGCCTGGCTCCGTCTTCTTTGCACCCTCCCTTCAGGCACTTCTGGACATTGATAAGGTCCCCTCGAACCATCTCGTCTGTAGGATAAACAGGCCTCTCGCCTGCTTGTCCGGCGTGGAAGAAGGAACTCGATTGCTGCAGAAGCCTCCAAAGAACAGGAGGAAATGGAACGAAGCTGCGTCGGGGGAAGTTCAGAGTGGGCACGAGGAAAAGGTTCTTCGCCGAGAGGGTGGCGGGTGACGGGAACAGGCTCTCCAGGGAAGCGGCCCGCGGCACCAAGCCTGCCTCTGCAGCAGAAGGGCTTTGTGCCGCAGAACTGTGCCGCCGGCTCCTTGCCTTCTCCTACGCGGAGAAAGAGGTGCTGCGGGTGCTCAGGACCCTGATGCTCTTTGCACCGTCGGAAAGGACCGTCTCCCGCAGATCCCCCAGCTGACGGTGACTCGCAGGACTGCCTGGTGGTCACCTGCTGGGCTGGGGGCTGCTGGGGGCTTTGTGCTGGGGCACAGCGGGACAGGAGGAGCCGGGGAGGCGGGGAGATGAGCGGGGAGACGAGTCCCCCCCCCCGCCCCCAGGTCTGTCCTTGGCCCAGGGGCTCCGTGCTGCTTTCTGCGTGGGGCCGTGTCCGTGAGTCCTGCAGGGAGCCGTCTGTCCTGGCTCCCCCGCCAAAGGGCTGCTCCCCCGGGGAAGGGGATGGGGGAGAGTCCCCCCCGCCCTTGCCTGCCCCGCTGGCGGTGACTCGGCCCTGGGGGGGCTCGGCGCCCTTCGGGGCTCGCCGGCCCTGATCTGGGGCTCAGCGGGGCTTTGGCACCTCTGGGGTGCCGTTTCCCGGTGCCCCCCCGCGCTCCCTCCCCCTCCCACACAGGCAGGGAGCCGTTCTGGAGAAACAGCTTTTAATTGACAAAACACAAGTTGAAATGTCCCATGTCTAACCCCCTCCCCCCCACCCCCAAACGCACCACCCCTCCTCCCCCATCCCCCACTCCCCCCACCTCCACCTCATCCCTGCTCGGGCTCTACTTCCCCCCCTGCCACCCGCGTGCTGCCTGCCAGAGCCCTGCGCTTGCTGGCCGGCTTTGGCAAGGCGCTCTGCCCCCGCTTCTTGCCCCGCTTCTCGCAGGCGGCAGCCTGGGACGGTGGCAGGGCCATCCCCGCAGCCCCCCACGGCTCCCGGGGCTCCATCCCGATGCCGTAGAATTCCTCGAGGCTCAGGATGGCGTCGGTGATCTCGGGGACGCTGTAGTCGGGGGTGTGAGCAGCTCCTCGGGCAGCGAGAGCCAGGCAAAGTCGCAGGGGGGGATGGCTGCGCCGGTGCCACCAAGCTCCCAGGCACGGGGCCGCTGCTGGGGCTGTCCTGGCTGACCCCCACCGTGTCCGGGGAGCAGCCGAAGAGCCTCAGGGCCTCTTCGAGAGGCACCTCCTCGGACACGGTGAGGTCGCCTGCCGGGTCCCAAGGGCTTGGTCGTGGGGGGCAGCAGAAGGGCAGGGTTGGTCATCGCTGCCGGGGTGAAGTTGCTGCCCCCGTGTGCCTCCGCAGGGGTGGCCGTGCCGGAGATGGTGAGCCGGGCAGGTTGTCCCTCATGCCGGTAGCCGGGGATGGACGCCGGCAACACTGGGGAGGCAGGGGCCACCGCGCTCGCCTCTGCGCCGGTGTCCCCAGGGTCCCCAGGCGCGGGGCTGCTGCCGCCGGCATCCTCCTGGCTGGCCTCCACCCATCCAGGGAGCAGCCCAAGAGACTTAGGGCCTCTTCGAGAAGCTCCCTGTCCGACACCCGGAGGTCTGCTGCCAGGTCCCCCAGGGCTGGGCTGGGGGAGCCATGGCTGCCCAGGGGGACGTTGGTGCCCGGGTGTGCCCCCACAGGGGTGGCCGTGCCACAGACGTCGGTCTGGGCAGGCTGCCCTCGATGTGCTGGTTGCCGGGGATGGGCGTC
This sequence comes from Grus americana, assembly GCF_028858705.1. NCBI lineage: Eukaryota > Metazoa > Chordata > Aves > Gruiformes > Gruidae > Grus > Grus americana. The sequence continues at coordinate 940,709 of NC_072887.1, read as the reverse complement.
GGCAACACCGGGGGGGGCTGGGGCCACCGCTCTCCCCTCTGTGCCGGTGTCACCGGAGTCCCCAGGCATGGGGCTGCTGCCGGGACCGTCCTGGCTTGCCCCCACGGCATCCAGGGAGCACCCAAAGAGCCTGAGGGCCTCCCTGAGAAGCTCCTCCTCGGAGACTGCAAAGTCTCCATCCGCGTCCCCAAGGGCTCGGTGGTGGGGGCCAGCAGAGGGGCTGGGGGGGGGCTTCGCGGCCCGGGGGGGACGTTGGTGCCCGGTGTGCCCCGCAGGGCTGGCCGTGCCAGGGGTGGTAATCGCGGCAGGCTGCCCCTCGATGTGCCGGTAGCCGGGGCTGTATGTGGGCAGCGCTGGGGGGGGCTGGGGCCTCCGCTCTCCCCTGATGGTGGGTAGGGTGCGAGGTGTGGCGGCTGTGCCTGGGGGGTCAGAGGGGCTGCCCAGGCCGGGAGGGTCGTGCAGCCCCCGGGGCC